>NW_007246181.1:393474-424447 GCF_000164805.1 Carlito syrichta
AAAAAAAAAATAAGTGTGATCCACTGTGCCCAGCCTAATTTTTTTTTTTTTAAGTCAAGGTTTTACTCTTGTTGCCCAGGCTGGAGTGCAGTGGCACAATCACTGCAACCTCCAACTCCTGGGCTGAAGTGATCCTCCTTTGTCAGTCTCCTGAGTAGCTGACTATAGGTGTGTGATACCACACCCAGCTAATTTTTTTTTTTTTTTTTTTTTTTTTTGTAGAGACAAGGTCTCACTATGTTATCCGGGCTGGACAAAATAATTTTAATATCTCTTTTTGCCCTGCCCCCGCTTACCACAGATGTATCTTATCTCTTAGAATCTTTCATGGAAGGGTAAGAAACTGCAACCCCTATGACTGTTATCTTCCCTCTTTACCTAGAGATCATCCCCTTTCCTTCTCATGGCATTTCAGGAAGACAGAAGTTCTTAGCTTATGTATTATCATGTATTGTTGGATCTCTGTTTCCAAGAAAAGTCCCTCTGGTTTAGCAGGGGGGAAAATGTTGCTTCTAGACGCAAATCTGACACTGAAAGGTTGGTCCTTTTATAGACTAATCCATCATGGTCTAATTTTATATGATAGTAATTTATTGAGGAACTTATGTCATTCATCGGTAAGCTATGTCTGTGGATGACCACAAGACTATCTTTCTCAGGACGGAGCATGAAGGTTATCTGGTTCTGAAACACTGTGTATGGCACAAAAATAATAATTCCAACCGTGTCAATTTCAATCCCTGAATCAGAAAGTGACCTTTATGTTGGAGAAGTCACCTAGGCGTGTTTTGAGAGTTTTCTTTTGCTAGCTAGAAACAAGAAATGCTTGGGCTTAAAGGAATGATCACCAAGATCCACCTCTGTACCTTCTCAGGTGTGTGACTAACATCTCAAGTCCACCAAAGGTTTTCAAAGAGGCCTCTGAACACAGTGGTTCCACAGTCATTTTTGGGTCACAGATACTTTTGAGGATAAAAGCTATGGATTCTTTCACCAGAGAAAAATGCACATACACAAAAAAGCCTGGGTGTCATTTCACAGAGTTCATAAATCCCTTGAAGCCTGTTAGTGGAACCTGTCGGATGGTAGGAGGTCTGTGGACCCAGATAAAGGCTCCCTTGTCTTAAGAGTTCATTTCAGTGCATGTCTTGACCTTGATTCAAGTGGAAGAGCTACAATATCGTTCCATCTTTATTCCTGCTGTTAAAATTTCCTCCAACCAAATCAGTATTTACTTAAAGCCTAAACTGACACAAGTGAAGCCTGGGAAATAAAATCTTACTGTCCTGCTGCAGCCATGTCCCTGAATTCATTCAGAGCTGACGACCACCTGCAATCCCAAATTCATCCCTTTGCCTTCAGGATGGGGAATATCAGAACCACCCAGGACTGAGAGCTAACTGCACCTTTTAAAAAGCATCCCCCCAAGAAATGAGCTCACATTCTTCTTTGGTATTATGTTAGAGTATTTATCATCAGTGTTTCTTCATTATCTCTAAGTTCCTTCTGGGGGAAAAGACAGAACAGTGCAAAAAGAAAATAGGCTTCCCAGGGGCTGGGCTTATCTCCGGACCCTGACACCTTTGTTTTTTGGGTTTTTTTTTTTTTATTTTTTTTTTTAGAGACAGGGTGTTACTTTGTTGCCCAAGTTGGAGTGCAGTGGCAGGATGATAGCTCATAGCTCACTGCAGCCTTGAACTTCTGGGCTCAAGTGACCCTCCCACCTTTACCTCTTAAGTAGCTGGGATTAGAGGCATGCATCAACACACTTGGCTAATTTTTTTCTTTTTTTTTTTTTTTAGTTAGAGTCTCACTCTGTTGCCCAGGGTGGAATACAGTGACATGATCATGGCCACCTCAGTCTCAACCTGCTGGGCTAAGGTGATCCTTCCACCTCAGCCTTCCAAGTATCCAGGACTACTGGCATGTACCACTACGCTTGGCTAATTTTTTGATTTATTGTAGAGATGAGGTCTCACCCTAAATTGCCCAAGTTGGTTTTGAATCGCTGGGCTCAGGCAATCTTCTTGCCTCTGCTTCCCAAAGTGCTGGGATTACAGACGTGAGCCACCACATGCCCATCCTAGAGATGGGGTCTTGCTATGTTGCCCAGGCTGATGCCTTATGAGATGTCAGCAGGTGACACAGACCCAGACTTTAAGCACGTCATGCTCCCTTCCCAGCACAGTAATACATCACAGGATGAATCTGAGACTTCAACGAGGTGATACATGTGAAAAACACTCTAAACTCTAAAGCACAGAACACATGGGGCACATTGTTAATATCTGAAGTCAACTATACTTATTTCTCCCTTGTACTGCCAACATCCTCTTCAAAAGTCATTTTTCTGTCAATTCTTTTTTTTTTTTTTAAAGAATTTGGGTCTTGCTGTATAGCCTAGGCTAAAGTGCAGTGGCATGATCATAGCTCACTGTAACCTCTAACTCCTGGGCTCAAACAACTCTCCTGCCTCAGCCTCCCAAGTAACAGGACTATAGGCATGCACTATCATGCTTAGCTAATCTTTTAACTTTTTTTTGGAGACTGGGTCTTGCTATGTTGCCCAGGCTGGTCTCGAATTCCTAGCCTCAAATGATCCTCCTGCCTCAGGCTTCCAAGTCACTGGAATTATAAGTGGGGAGCTCTATTCTGAAATTAATCAATCCACCATACTGTTAGTAGGTTATATATGACACTACTCAGAGAATGGGAATTTCCTTCTGTAGCAAGTGGTGTTTTTTGCCATAAGCACATTCTACAAAACATATGCTTGTTTTCTGGTCTGTTTTATGTGGTCTGTTTGTCTACCACTCCCCCTTTTGGATTATTAGATTTTAAAGGGGCATCTGGAATTTGTTTTTAAACTGATGCTGTGGATTTTGCTTTCCTCTCTACTGAAGAGAACACTAATACCATGTCTGATTCTGAAAGGAATTCCTACTTCGTTTCCTCACTTTCTGGCTTGGAAGACTGAAGCATGAAATACAATATAGTCTAGTACACAAGAAGGAGACGCGGCTGAGCCAGGCAGCTCCTGTCCCAGCATCTTCTGGACCAGGAGACTGGGTTGAGGGCAAGGGCTCACATTCCAAAGGTCATTGGAGTCATAAGGCTAATGGCAACTTAAGCCCTTGAAAGAGGCTGCACAGACTGGCACTACAGCAGCTGGGAAAAACCAAATGACTCTAACATCTAGTGTTTGCTAGGAAATTCCCATTCTCTAGTGTTTGCTCTCTCCAGTGATCATCCTGGCAGAAAGTCCACCCAGAGTTTTTTTGTTGTTATTGTTGTTTTGAGTCAGGGTCTCACTCTGTCTCCCGGGCTGGTCTGCACTGGCATGATCACAACCTTGACCTTCTGGCTCAAGTGATCCTCCCACCTCAACCTTCCGAGTGGCTGGGACTACAGGCACATGCCACCATGTCCAGCTCATTTTTTTTATTTTTCTATAGAGATAAGGTCTCACTATATTGCCCAGACTTATCTTGAACTCCTAGGCTCAAGTGATCCTCTTCCCACTTTGGCCTCCCAAAGTGCTGGGATTGCAGGCGTGAGTTCGTTTTGATGATATCTTCAATTTGCTAAACAACCTCCTTCCATAGCTACCCAAAGGCCAGAAACTCCAACAGAGAATGTCACTGCAAAACCCAAACACCTAGACTCTAAGTATTTATGATTAGTTTACAAAATCCAGAAGCAAGCCCACAAAGATGAAATAGAAAAAAAGAGGGGACAATATTAGCTCAACTTGGCAAAAACCAAAAAGGATGACAAACGAGGCTATCCGGTTACTTGAAAGTTTCCATTCTTTGGCCTGGCAGCTGGTTCTGGTTAAAGATTCCAAGGCTGAGGTTGGAACTATCATCCTTGGAATGCCGGCCAGCCACACTTTTACGGTGACCCAAGAAACGAATGAAGCAAATATCAAAAGGGACAGGATTGGGAACTGGTAAACTGTAAAAATGCAAGAGAAAAAGCCGAGCTAATCTGAAGCACTGCTGGGATTAGTCAGCACCCACAGATGCCGTGGGGAAATGCCACCTGATGATTTCTGAGAAGTCTCAGCTCCTGAGAGTGACACAGACTCTGTCTCTCATGCTAAGGATGGGGTCTTGCACTTGACTGGGGGGCTCAGCTTTTATTTCTCAACAGTGGCTGCCAATCTGCTGTTCAAGCCAAAGCTAAAACACACGTAGGACTCATCAGCAAACTCCTAGGCCAGGTCATTTTGGGGCACACTTCTCCCCTGCCCTCTCACCAAATGTTGACCACAGTCACAGCCATCCTTTCTATGAGCAGTATTTGCAAACAGATCCTGAAAAGTGTTCCCACCCCACCCAACCAAAAATGACCAAAGTCTATTATATGCATAGTCAGAGAGGAGAAATCTCCTCATCCCATCCTCCGATATCAAGATAGTATATACACTAGAGGCACAGGCTCTGGGGTCAGATTGCCTGAGTCTAAGTCTGTTCCAGCCGCTTATTAGTTGGTGACCTCAGGCCAGTTACCTAATGTGTCTTGGTTTTCTCATCTGTAAAATGGGGATAACAGATTCTGTATGAAATAAGTGTTAGCTGCTATTATTAACATCATTATTGTTGTTGTTATCCCAGCACCATCTTTTTTTTTTTTTAAGAGACAGGGTCTCACTCTGTCACCTAGGATGGAGTGCAGTACAATCATAGCTAATTATAGCCTCCAACTCCTGGGCTCAAACAATCCTTCCACCTCAGTCTCTCAAGTAGCTACCTTGCCCAGTTGATTTTTTTTTTTTTTTTTTTGTAGAGACAGGGTCTCATTATGTTGCCCAAGCTGGTCCTGAACTCCTGGCCTCAAGCAATCCTCCCGCCTTGGCCTCCCAAAGTGCTGGAATTACAGGCATGAGCCGCCATGCCCAGTCCCCCAGCTCCATCTTCTAAATGCCCCAGCAGGACCTTGGCCTTATATCCCCAGATCTTTTCCCCTTGCCCCTGAGGCATGATTCCCAGTATGTGATTTGACTGTGACCGAAACTTTCAGAGCCTGGTACACCTTTTAGGCCAAGTATAGTACTTAGCACATTATGGGTTCAAGAAATTATGAACAAATGAATGGAAAGAAGGGAGAGAGGAAACGCTGTCCTAGGTCAGCCACACTAGATGCCCAGTTACACAGTCAAGTTCAGCTGTTTCAATGACTTTTTCATAATCAAGCCTCCTCTTTGGGGACCCAGAATGCTCTTGAAATTGCAGAATAAATGACCCAAAACAAGTGCTAGTGGAATGAGAGCTCCTCTTCCTTCATCCAATAGTGCCTTTGATCCCCATACCCTCCCCATCTTCCCACTTCTCTTTTGCCTAGAGCTGACACAGGGAACAGACCAGCCTGTGAGACCAAGGAAAAGAGGCAGGTGGTCTACGCCAGGCTGATCAAATCCTTCACCAGCTTAAGAGTACTCAAAGCCCTCCTAGTGGATTTGCCATTATGACACTGGATTTTATAGCTGGTTCAGAGAGAGGCCCTATGCCCCAAGGGTCACAAGAGTGTCAGTTCTAGAAAATAATGTGTCTACTCTGATTCCTGTGGACAAAACTGCCTGGCACTAGATATGCCACAAACTCTCTTTCTGGGTCCTTCTCTGCTACTCCAGGCTATATTCAAAGAAAAAGGAAAGAACAGGTAAAAGTGATGTGAAAAATTTTTTCATCGCTTTACATCTCAGAATAGTGAATTTTCCAACTGATTTATCACTGAACTAGTTGGGCTACACAATCCAACAGAGCTTAATTAGCTGTGGCTTACCACACTCTCATCAAAGTGCTGCAGGGAAATGAAGGTGGTGAGGTACCATGCCTGCCTTCAAGACCCTCCCAGCCTAGAAGTGGAAAATGGCTAAGATTGTCAATTTTATTTTATATATATATATACCACAATTAAAAAAAGAAAACTGACCCACCTGGGCAACTTGGCGAGACCTCATCTCTACAATAAATCAAAAAATTAGCCGGGTGTGGTAGCGCGCGCCTGTAGTTCCAGCTACTTGGAAGGCTGAGGGGGAAGGATCGCCGGACCCCAGCAGGTCGAGGCTGCGGTGGCTGGGAGTGGCCACTGCACTCCAGGCTGGGTGACAGAGTGAGACTCCAACTCAAAAAAAAAGAAAACTGTGAAGCTACAACCACGTCCATATAGACATAAGGTAGACTGTGCCAACTGCCAGGAGAAATGGGCAGAAAGGGCAAGAAGGAAGGCAGGCTCTGACCTAGTTTACCGAATATGCCACCTATGGCTCTGTATGTAAATTAAATTAAACCACACTTACTGTTTCAACATCCTTTATATAATCCCTTTCATTCCAAATGGGGTGGCCACACAACCAACAAGCTCGCAGTTGAATATGGTCCTCAAAAGTCAGTCAATACTTCTGTTTGCTGGAGGGTGGTATGGTATGGATTAAGTGGTTCAGGAATGTGGTTCTGGAGCCAGACTGCCTGGGTTCAAATCCAGCTGGGTGAACTTTGGCATGTTATATCACCTCTCAGAGCTTCAGTTTTCTCATGAGTAAAATGAAGATAATAACAACACCATTTCATATCATTACTGTGAGAATGACTGGGCTCACACAGAGGGTGCCAAAAACATGTATATACATTTTAAGGTCAGGCTCGGTGGCTCAGCCTGTAATCCCAGCACTTCGGGAGGCCGAGGCGAATGGACTGGCTGAGCCCCTGGGTTCGAGGCCAGTCCGGGCAACTTGGCAAGACTTCATCTCTACAATAAATAAAAAATTAGCTGGGCATGGTAGCACACACCTGTAGTTCCAGCTACTTGGAAGGCTGAGGCGGAAGGATCGCTGGAGCCCAGCAGGTTGATGCTGGGGTGGCCGTGAGTGTGCCACTGCACTCCAGCCTGGGTCACGTAGTAAGACTCCAACTCAAAAAAATAAAAAAGGAAAAACTATATTAAGATGATAATACTCAATATATACCGATAACAAAAGGTGAATACATGTCACTTTTGACTTCTGCAATTATAAGAGGTGCTCAAAGTGGTTACCATCAGCATCCAGACACTTCTGCTTACAGCAAACTAAAAGCAATACATAGATAACATCTCTTAAGATGTGTATACATTTTTTGGCACCCCCCAGCATATGTACAACACTTAGGATATTGCTTGGTTCACAGTAATTGTTAGAAATAATGAAGAAGGTGTTAGAAATAATGAGGAGGATGCCTCCAGAGAATACTGCCATTTTTCCTCCACCCTAAGTGGAAAAACATGAGTCCCCTTCAGCCCCTGCTTAGCACCTGTGCCAGGTATGGGTTCCCATTCTGGTGGAGGGAGCACGGAGGAAATGACTTCTTGAACCTTGTATCAATTTGGAATTCCTCCAGATGGAGGGACCAGGAGTCAATCCTACATAGTAAACGTCTGCTACTCTCAGCCAGGTGTGGGGGGCTTCTTAAGTCCTAAGAGCCCCTCTTTGCTGCTAGTATGCGAGGCAGAAAATATGATAAGCTGCTTCCTCCTTTTCCCTTTTTTTTTATGTTTTAATCAGTGGTTTTTTTTAATCAATAGTTTTTATTATGGTTTTGTGGGGTACAGTTAAGGGTTAGGTGTACAATTACGTTTCATTCAGGCACCCTGTTGATAAGAGGTGTTTTCCCATCCCCAGACAGATATTTGCTACTGTTAATCCCATCCCCCTCCCCCTCCACCTTTTCCCTCTTTACCCAAGAGATGCCTGCTCTCATCAGCAGCCAGCCTTCCACCACACACCTCACACGTTTGGAGCAAGCTCTGCATCCACCCTAACTTTTTGCTCCAAAGTGGAGTTGATTTTTTTAAAAAGTGACGCTACAACCAAGTCCACATAGACATAACATAAAGCAGACTGTGCCAATTGCCAGGAGAAATGAGCAAAAAGGGCAAGAAAAACACTGACGGTTCCCAGGATAGAGGGCTGCACCGTGCTTCTCTTAGGGTGAACACATCACAACCACTACCCCTCAAAGCCCTTCTCCAGGGGGGACCACTGTGTGTTGGCAACCCTCAGTCCTCCATAGCACAGAGGCGGGAAGCAGAGTGTAGGGGCAATAGCACAAGCTCTGGGGACAGATGGCCTGTGTTTGGACCTGGCTCTGTCACCTTTGGCATATTACTTAGTCTCCCCATGCCTCACTCCGGTCCTTACTTCCTAGGGTTACCTCCTCTGGTCCTTATCCTCCTGTGAGGACAGATATGTAGGAAGTGCCTAGAAACATTCTTGGCACACAGTTAGCACTCGCATGCTTATACGCCTAAGGCAGGCCCTTCCAGATTTTATATCAGAAAGGGCAATGGCTCTGCATGTGGTCCTGACACTGCAGGAGCACTTAAAGAGCAATATTGACTACCGTGATTAAAAATGCCATAGCACTGCCAGTCACTGTCAGGGCTGGGACCCAGAGTAATCCACACAAACAAACACTGTAGAATACGAGGAAAGACCCCCAAAAACTGGAAATTTACTTATAAAAAATTTTGTGTTTATTCTTACATGTTTAAACTTCAGTTACCTTCAGAGTACTCTCCATTCAACGCAACATACCTATCAAGATGCTTTTTCCACTGCTCAAATCAGTCTTTGAACTTGTGAATTTTGATACCTTTTGTGTTTCTGCCATTTTTCGTTTCTCCTCTTCCACATGTGCAAAATGTTTCCCTTTGAGGACTACTTTTTTCATCCAGGAGAACAAGAAAACAAATTCATGCAGGGCGAGATCTGGTGAATAGGGAGGATGGGGCATGGGAGAGATGCCATTTTTTGTCAAAAACTGCTGAAAACTCAGTCTGGTATGGGCAGGTATGTTCGTAAGTCACCCATCATGAAATGGGCAAATGTGTGGAAAGAATCTCCCCCCCCAAAAAAAAATCACTGAAGCTGAACACAGCCTCTCGCAACAACACTAGCTGGTACACTGATGCCAATGGGTTCCTAGAACACTAACTTAGTGGAGGAAGCCCGTACTGTTGGAGACCCGCCCTCCAAAAGATAATTCCAGTTTTTTGGAGGTCTCCCCTTATATTTTACAAGGGACTTTCTCCCAGAGGGTAAGCAGATCAGCTCTGACAAAGGGACTACCCAGGAGTTTCTACTTCCCCAGCAATGGCTCTGGGTGGGGCAAAAGCACAAACAGCGATCCTTCCAATGAAACCCATTCTAAATCCTTCCAGTTAAAGCCCTCACTTCATCACAGAAAGAAAGACACTTTCTGGACTAGCACTGGTCTGTGGGTCTTTCATGTATGGGGGAGTGGCTGGACTCAGCTCAGATGTGGTCCCCAGTTCCAATCACAACATCTAGAGGCACAAGGGGCTGATGGTGGCCACACCGGTAAAAGTTAAAAAAGACAGCCGGGCTCGGTGGCTCAGCCTGTAATCCCGCGCCTTTAGGAGGCTGAGGTGAGTGGATTGCCTGAGCCTGCAGGTTCGAGACCCACCTGGGCAGCGAAACCTCATCTCTACAATAAATCAAAAAATCAGCTGGGTGTGGTAGCGCATGCCTGTAATTCCGGCTATTTGGAAGGCTGAGGAAGAAGGATCGCCGGAGCCCAGCAGGTCGAGGCTGCGGTGGCTGGGAGCGGCCACTGCACTCCAGTCTGGGTGATAGAGTGAGACTCCAACTCAAAAAAAAAAAAGTTAAAAAAGACAAAAGCTGGGCCACACGTGGCCTGGAGCCTGGGTCTAACTGCTAGCACTGGCAGAGGGCTGCAGTTGTGTGGTCCCGGTGGCAAAGGCCACAGCAGGTCACTGGCGAGGATGAAGGGTGAACATGGGAAAGGGGCCATGTCCCATGTGCAACTGCATCCAAAGACTGACCAGAGGCACCTAAAACACATTCCCACCTGCCTCTTCCCGCTTTCCAGGAGTCACTCCCCAAGCAACTTGGCTGCTAGACTTCCTTCTAGAAAACTGCACCCCAGACTGGCTTCCGTCAACAGCAACTAATGAGATCAAAAACGATGCCCACAAATAAAAAGACAAATGTGTCAATGTTTTCTTCCCACTCTTTCAAAAGTGCCGAAATGCAAACTATTTAATTACTGTAGTCCACGGCTGGTGTGGAGAGCCAGGTTCCCTGACACATGGAACTCGATCTCATTTGTAACACCAATTAAGGAGGTTCATTTACTATGCCATACAACTTCCTGCCCTAATGGCTCTGCAAGACGGGAGATGAGCAGTTAGCTGGGAGTACAAAGCGGCATATGGCTGCCAGGTTCCTTCTGGCCGACACCACAGACGGAGGGAAAGGCTGCTCCATTTCCCCGAGCTGCCGTTCTCCCAAGCTGACAGAAGGGATTTCCTAAAGCCCCATCTGGTAGAAAAGCCTCCGCTGGGCAGAGTGGTTTGGAACAGCGAGGGGGTGGCTGGTAATAACAGGCCAGGGCCATATGCTCTAAAGAGAGAAGATCTAAGGAAGTGGCTGGGAGTTTGTAGATGAGAGGGGGACAGGGAACCAGCATTGGTCTGGAATTGGAAAAACCATGTCCCAGCTCCAAAGGCAGCCACTTCTACGGGGGATAGGGCTTCCGTGGCATGTGTCATTGTGGATCCCTCTGCTGACAGTATCGGGAAAGGCTTTAACTTTTCCCACGGTCATTCTGAGTGGTGCAGTTTTACTTGGACACCGGGACCTTGACCTGCAACCTTTTTTTGTGAGACATGCCACCACACAAGTTCAACCCAGTTTAAGCAAAGAGAAACAAGTTCGGAACCAGATCTTTATAGAGCCCATCAGGTTAAAACAAAAGAAGAGGAAAGAAAGGATGTGTGGGAATAAGGGCTACGTCGAAGGAAAAGTGCCATTCCTTGTAGATTTGGGGAATCTGCTGAAGGAATATGCTTGTCAAGTCAGTCATATCTCCTACCCAACCCCCCTTCTTAGCTGGAAGGTAGCAGATGCTACCAATTTACCACAACTAATCAATCCCGTGTAGCTCAGTAACATACATAAGGCCATCAAATTTGGAAGCTGACCCGAGCTGATGACAGGACTTGGCAAAAAAGATGCCAGCAAGGTTTCTTTGCTAGTTTGTTTTGCTTTTTTAAATTAAAAAAAAGTATCCACACCAAGAAGACTTCTTCATCTGAAAATAAACCTTCCCTAGGAGACAGTGTTAGTGCAGGTTCCCGAGGACAGGACAACAGGGTCCCCCCAATCAGCCTCCTCGGTTCTGGGTGGGCTGACAAGCCATAACCCTAGAGCTCCAAGCTCTGATGCTCCAATGCTCATCTCAGCACTTGAATGACATGCCCAGCATGGACTTCCTGCATATGACAGAACCCCAGGACCAGGCACCACAGTGAAAAGCTCCCATGAGAAAGACAGGTAGGTTCCATAAACAACGGAAACAAGAGAAGGGATCCACCACGTCAAGAGCAAGAGGAAATTCTACCCTTCTAGAATCCTACTGTCATCTTCTTCGCAGGGCTCGAAATCAAAAGACGATCTCACATCCCAGATGAGTCCCTCCAGGACCTAAGTTTTATGCTGCGTTGTGTCATCAGTGCCTTCCATGTGGTAGGTTCTCAACAAATGATGATGATGATGTTCAGGCCAATGAAGAGTGTGCTACGAACTCCTCACACTTGACTCCACCGATGTGGCATGAGAAACAAGCAAGCTGATGTTGCATTTTCACACATTCATCATGGTTCTGAAACAGCTACTCAAAAAGCTGCTATCCAAAGATGAAATCGGACAAATCATCTCGAAACTTTTCTGCAGCTTCCAGTAGATTAGGAATGTGATTGCATAACGCCTCCTAACCCAAATGCTATAATAAATTACAAGCCAGCCGGGTGAACTTTTCCATGTCCGCTCTCCAAAATGAAAATAAGAGCAGGAAGTGTGGTTTGTGAGAATGACAGAGATGTTTATCATTTCGGCACCTTCCATACCTGTTCCACCGTGGAGCCATTAGCACTCAGCAGAACACCCTTTTCAATTTCCTACTTGATTGTTATTTCATCAGGGCTTCCTCCCCCCCCTACTTTTTCCCTTGGCTGGATAGAAAGCTCCACTTCTTGGCAGAACTTTCTGAGTGCCCAGTTATAAACCCCTTGTTACCACTTTCCTGCTTCAGGAAGTCCCCACTGAGCCCCAGCCAAATGACAAGGAGAGGAAAGGAAACATTTACAATGATGTGAGAAATTCCCAGTCTGGAAAAAAAGATCAAAGAGGATAGTCATAAGGGTCTGTTCTGCACAGAGCCTGGCACGTGAAAGCCCTCCATAAATTGGACTGGACTGCTTCACCACAGCACGACATCACCTCACCAAGAACCTAGCAAGCCAGGCACCTCCGCAGCTCTGAAAAACGGCATCGGCTGCACTGTCATGGACCAGCTGTGTCCAGAACAAAAGAAATTGTGTCCTCTACTAAGAAACGGTGACCGCCATGTACCACGATGCCTTATATAGAAATGGACCGCGGCTTGCCTTGTTCCCCTCGACCAGCTTTAGAAATGAAAGGGTTCCACAGCACAGTGAAATAAGTAACAGCAGGGAGAAAGAGAGAGGGAGGTAAATTGTTTGGAAAGTAGAAGACAGGATGGAAAAGATGAAATTCAAGACAGATGTGTGAGAGCCACAAACATATGTCTGAATTTATGCATCCAAGTGATTCATGTAGAATAAGGAAAAAAAGAGCTACAAACCCAATGTAGAAATAAATAGAGGAGTCAATACAGAACAAAGTATTACATTTCCCTATTCTTCCAAGAAACATCAACTTGCATCTCTTCTTTCTGCTAAATAAAGTCATTATAAAACAGGGTGAGTGAAGGATCCGAGAGGAAACGCCATTAATTAAACAGGGATTCTCTGGGGTCCCTGTCACTCTCAAGAGGATGTCAACCACCAACAGTTCATTTCCAATTACTGAACGTTAATTTCTTATCCCCAGAAGGTACTGCTGCTGCTTCACACAAGCATAGTTTTTTAAATAGCAGCACTTGCCAGGTTAATGCCTGGCCATTAAGAAAAAAATTAAGCAGGAAATTTAGATGGGCGTTTCCATTAAAACACAAAAGTCCAAGACTCTGGCCGGAAAGACATTTTTACAATGCAGTGTTAGTGTGTGTTGTTTTACGTCTAAACAGCTAACTCAAAGGGGCCACCACACAATTGGTTCCAAATGCCTCACACTGAGAAAAACACAGGCGGCCTGCCTCACTGGTTAACTTCATTCAGTTGGAAGCTTTAGAAGGTAACAGGAAAGAGGACAGCAGCAAGCATGCCCCCGGATGCTAGATGTGTTACAGAGATGGGGTGAAGCAGGGTCAAGGACATAACACGGGGGGTGGGGAGACAATGGAGTTTTTCTGGATAGGCCAAGTGCCAGGTATCAAGATGCTGCTCAGCAGAACATCAGGTCGAAACACGCGTGTGCCGAGTTGTTTTTCATCAATAGATATTTATTGAGCATCCAAAACCTACCAAGTATTTGTGCCAGATGGTGTGGGGTTAGAGAGACTAAGACAAAGTTCTAAAACCAGGTGCGGTAGTGGCATACACCTGCAGTCCCAGTTACTCTGGAGGCTGAGGCGGGAGGACTGCCTGAGTCTAGGCATTCAGCCTGGGCAATATAATGAGACACCATCTCAGTTTAAAAAAAAAAAAAAAAAAAAAAGACAAAGTTCTTGAAGTTCTCTGCCTTCAAGGAAGGAAAGGAACCTGAAAGTACCCAACCCAGCTTCCTCTTTGGTATCTTCTGCCTGCGATACCAGTCCCTGCCCCACCCACATGCTAGCAGCAGTGAGCCTAGAGGCATGCTTGGTCTATGGGCTTCAGCCTCCAGCCACACATGATCACAGTGCATGTGAACACTTGATCCAAGACCAATCATACTCTCTTTAGAGAATCTAGAAATTGGATATAAAGATGGGTGCGATTAGATCACAGCTTCCAAACACTCTGCTACAAGCAAGACAGGAGGGCATCATGTTGATCCTCTCATCCCTTGGAGCAGCTGAAGTCCCTTCTCCCTCCAAGTCCTGGTCCTTTGGTGGCCACCTGCTGTGTCCCTTTATCCCTTCAGCAATGATCACTTCCCAAGTGTGGTAGGATGCAGGAAAGGTAGAAGCATTGATGATAGTGGAGATGGGGACAGGACTCACGTCAAGGGCAGACAGGAGGAGCCTTGTTGGCCTAGGGACAAGCAGAGAGAAACAGATCTGATAGAAGGTGGGGGACAGAGAAGGGGTAACAAGAAAGACACCAAAGTCAGAGAACCGAGAGAAGCAAATGAAAGAGTGTGCACAGCCCCCAGGAGTGAGAGAGGGACCTGCTTCTGAAATTCCACTTCCGGTCCCTCTGCATCCCAGATGAGCACCACTTCCTGAATCCGGATGCCCATGTGATTAACAACTGTATTCTGAGAGTCTAACCCAATCTACACATGCCAGTCTGAATGACCTTCTGCTCCATGTAAACAATTCCTAACTAACTAAGACAGGTGTGTGGGCATGTGTGCGTGAAGAACCCAGGTATATCATGAAATCCTCACCACTTAGAACGCCGGCAAAACAAAGGCAGGCCATTGCCTTACTAGACTCTGATGTGGCCATGTGCTCTTTTAAGCTATGTTGCTGTTTTTCCTGGCTTTGGCCCCCTCCCCTACCTTGGGGAGGTGAATTGCCTCTTTTTTTCTCTCTCTCTTTCTAATTTACTTTCTAAATAAACTATATTTTCTAATCTAAAAAAAATGCAACATGACCTTACACTCACAACCCCCTTCAAATCCCTTTCTCATATATCACTCTTCTATCCTCCCCACAGAGCCCTGGGGCCCTGAGGAGGAAACTCATGCTCATGCTAGTGATGCAGAGAAGGCAGCAAGGTGACTTGCCTTGGGTCCCAGGCCCTCTCACTCCCTGCAGCCAGCGACTCTTGAAATAGACGACTTCTTAAGTGGGAGCCTAAAATGTCATGTACGTTTCATGTCTGTGTGGATGTAAGAGAAGCCAATCTGCTGCTCCCAACTGTGGGCCCAAGGAAGGTGGCCATGGCCATGGGAAAACTCACAGACTTGCCAAGAAAGAAAAGTCCTGTTTCGAGTTCTCAAAGGGTAGCTCTTCCCCTTTTGCACTTTCTTTGTCTCCAGGGGGCGCCACCTGGGCTGAGTCAGGAGGGAAGAAAGTCTGAGGTTTCTTCTTCAGACAAGATGAATGGCCACTTAAAACACACACACACACACACACACACACACACACACACACCCCTCAGCGCATTCCCAGGGTATAATAGCACACATGATATTCAGAGGCAGACACAGCAAGTCTCCTCAACATCAGCTCTCAAAGACCACTCAGGAGAGGCTGCAGGGGGCAGACATTCCCAGGCCAGGTGAGCAGGCACCTTCCTGCGGGCTGGTTCCAGAAGCCCCTAGTGCCACAGAACCAAAATGAGCAGAGTGTAAAGTTTTTGAGGTTGCAGTAAGATCTGACTTTCTCCTCCAGAACAGAAACGTCCCAGTGAATCAGACCTTGAATATGCCACTAATCACTTGCTTAGGAAACTTAAACTGCTGAGGCCTTCTGAATAGAAACCACACACAAATTGATTCTCCGTAAGGAGCTCGGCCTTTCTGGGACAGGCTGACCGTCTTAAAGAGCACAATAATCCTGTCAACTTTAGCAGAACCAAACTGTCAAATGTCAACAAGTTTCAGACTGGTCTCCAGACCACCCATAACAGAGTTCGTGTCCCAAAGCAGGGCGATTCGGTGGAGAAGCTGGGTTTCCCACGCACTTGAGCTCTGCTCTTTGCTAAGCAACAGTTAGACCAGCGTTCTCCAGGCTGAAATGAAGACAGCCAGGACAAAGGGGGAGGCCAGCCCTGCCTGCTCCTGACAGCAGTTTCAGGCCACAGACAGGAGAGAAATGCTCAGACAGCATGAGCAGGGGGGCTGCAGGGTCACAGGATAAACACGAGGCCCACTGTGTGACTCAGTCACAAGAAAAGGCAGGCTGGGAGAGCAGAGTGGCAAAGTCAACCAGGCTGTGCATCTCACACTTCCCTTCTCTGAGAAAGTTACTTCTGCTGAAAACTGGGAAAAAATCCTCCTTCTTGCCTCATAGGCTTGCTATGAGGATTAAAGCAGATGTGAAATCCAGATGGCTTCGTCCAGCACCCACAGTTCCCAAACTCAGTTATTTGCATATATCATTCGGACTCTTCTTTTGCTTTGAATACACTCCTTTTTTTAAAAAAAAACTACGTTAAAAGGAAACTTTATTTGCTATTATCAATGGAGAACCAGTACGACTCACCATAAATAGAGGTTAAATGTCAAAATAAAAAGACCAAATGATCACTAAATGTGATCTAGCTGCTATTGACTGCAGAAGCCTGAGGTCTGCTTTCTCTATTGCAAGGAAGATTAGCAAGTTTTCCAGTGGTTTAAAGATGGAGCGCCACGTTAAGACTCTCTCCTGATATAACCAGAGATTTGAAATGGAGAATGGAAAAAGCGTCATGTAGCTCAAGTAGGGGCGCCAATCTCAGTTAACAGTCCTGCCACCTTAATTTCTTAGGCCCTGTGCCAATGGAGGCAGTGGAGAGAAAAGAGAACACGGATCTGATGGCCCTGGCTTATCCCTGCACGCCAGCCAAGGCCCCGCAGCCTCCAGAAGGCACCTGGTCAAGGAGGAAACCCTGCTGGTTCAGTCCAGTTCTCCTGCCATCTGGGGCCATCCCAATGACTCCTCCCCGCAAGTCCCATCAGTGAGGACTGGCTTCAGCCACAGCCAGTGACGTCTCCACCAAGGAACCTTATAAAACTCACCACTGACCAGGAAAAGCACCACAGGCTTTCCAAGATCCCTCATGCCCACAGCTGTGTCTAGTTCCCCAAACTCATTCCTGTTTTCTCTCTCCTTTCTACCTCCAGAAAAAGTCAGGAGGGAATATGCAGACAGAGTGGTATCTGAATGTCCATAGTGACATACAGAACATTTGAGAGGGAAAAAACCCACTTTCCTTCTTTCCTAACCTGGCTCTCAAAGCCCCGAGTTGATGTTAGAGTTGGATCTGAGGCTCCTGAAAGCATGTGTGGAACAAAAAGTAGGACAAGGTAGGTGAAGGAGGGTGGCAGAGAGGACCACTGTCTGCTCTCTGGGTCAGCCCGAGGTAATGGGTCCAGGTTCCCCTGAACAGTTGGGGTTATACTTTATGCCAAACCTACTAGTATTCATCCTGACAAAGGAGGCCTGGCGTTCTCTCCAGCACAAATTGCAGATTGGAAGGAAAGAGTTTCTCCAAAAATGTTTAATGCAGTATTCCTCCCCAGGACAACCTGAATCATAATTCCCTGGAACAAAGCAGATTTCTGGGCCCTGCCTTTGACCCATTGAATCTAACTCTCTGGGGGAGAGACCCAAAATGTATATTTTAAGAAAGCTCCCAGGTAACTCATGCTCATGGAAGTCAGAGTCACATAGGCTCTTTCCCATGTGGTGTTCCTCTGTCCTTACCATGCTCCCCTTTCCCTGATTAATACTTACTCATCCTGCAGATACCAGGTCAAACATCACCTCCTTGGGGCAGCCTTCTCTGCCCACTGCCCTCTTCCCAAGTCTAGACCAGGTCCCCCACTATATGTCCAAGCCCTGGGACTCTTCCTTCATAGTGCTTATCACAATATTTATTATACAGTGCCGAATAATGTCTCTTCTCCCCACTGGACTACAGAGCTCCGTGGGGTCAGGGAAATACTTGGCTTACCATGGTACCCCAGCATCTACAGCACAGTACCTGGCACAAAGTAGGTTTACAATAAAAATAATTGTTGATTAAATGAGTGAATCTGGAATAGCTGTTTCTAAATCTTGTTTCCCACCATATGCTATTCTCACTAAGGTTTTCCAGGTACATGAAAGTCCTTGTAGCTGGGCATGGTGGCTCCAGGAGGCTTTTGGGAGGCCGAGGCAGGAGGATTGCTTGAGCCCAGGAGTTTGAGGCCAGCCTGGGCAACATAGCAAGACCTCATCTCTACTAAAAAAATAAATAAATAAGAAGTCAAAAAATTAGCCAGGCATGGTGGCACATACCTGTAGTGCCAGATACTCAGGAGGCAGAGGTAGGAGGATCACCTGAGAGGCAGAGTGAGACCCTGACTCAAAAAAAAAGTCTTTATTATAGCAGGTACTAGAAAGGGGGAATCTTGATACTGAAGTATTTTTCTTTTTTTCTTTCTTTCTTTTTTTGAGTCAGAGTCTCACTCTGTTGCCCAGGCTGGAGTGCAGTGACATGCTCACGGCCACCCCAGCATCAACCTGCTGGGCTCAGGTGATCCTTCCACCTCAGCCTTCCAAGTAGCCAGAACTACAGTCACACACTACCACACCTGGCTAATTTTTTGATATATTGTAGAAACAAGGTCTCACCAAGTTGCCCAGACTGGTTTCGAACTCCTGGGCTCAGGCAATCCTCTCGCCTCGGCCTCTCAAAGTGTTGGGATTATAGGCTTCAGGGCCGTGCCTGGCCCTGAAATATTTTTCAAATAGATTTTAAATGATCCACCTGCTCACCTGAGTTTTAAGACTTTAAAATTTTTTATATACCAACATAGAGTAATAAGAGAGGTAGACCTTGAATCTCTAGGGTCTGATGGTGACCTAAGGGGCTTCCGGACAGCTATGCCCAGACTCACAAGCAGAGAAAAGTGAACACTTTCTACCCAATCCAAGATGTCTTCTCTGTGGCTAGTAAAAACTTGACTGGTACCCCAGGATTGAACTGTGGGTAAATTTCCCCTAGATTTACCCCATAAGTTCTATTCATGGGTAAGTCTGTTGAAAAGTTGTGTTTTAATTAGTTTAACTCTCTGAAAATATGCCCAAGAAGGAAGCAACCCTCCCTTTCTTCAACAAGTATAGGCACGGTCCCATCTGATCCACGACCAGTTCTGGCAGTCACATACCCACAAATGTTTAGCTCTGCCATGGGATATGTAGAATAAATTAAGTTTTGGGGAAAAAAAATCATAAAACAAACCTCTAAGTCTAAAGACTCTGTGTACCTTGGCAGGGGGAATGTGTGTGTTACAACAAATCCTATCCCATGTGCCAGAGAACTCAATCAAAACCAGCAGAAAATGATTCCTGTCATATGAGACAGGCAACTTAACAGCAGTCCCCTAGGGGAGATGGAGATAAGAGGGTCCAATCTTTCCTTGCATCTGCCAAAATTATTTTCCATCATGGCTGAGGAAAGAAAAAAGCCCAAAACTCTGAATAAAAGGAGATGGACATTCTAAAGTCAAAGGTTTTGCAAGCACAAAACCAACATTAAACTCCTCAGAAAGGAGTTTCTCATTGAGGTCTTTACCTCTATGACTCTAGCAGGATGTGTTCTGGGAGGAGAAGATGCTTAAGTCACTGTAGGGCATGCTTTAGGGTGGGTCTTAAAATATGGCTCCATTGGCCTTGCTAAGTACTTGTCTCTCACGAGAACTCCCATTTCCATGGCTGAGCCTATCCTTCATCTGGGTGGCCAAGTTCACCTGAACCAAGGTAGACTGTAACTAATTAGCATACAAGGTTCAGACATATCACCCACAATAAGGTGAGACTAAACTAGTAAGACAGATCCATCTTTGGCAAAAGAGGCATCACAGAGTACTAATGAGTCAGCTGCTTAATAAGACAGGGTTTTGGGAGGCTGAGGTGGAAAAATCATCTGAGCCCAGCAGGTTGACTCTGGGGTGGCCGTGAGTGTGCCACTGCCCTCCAACCTGGGCGACAGAATGAGACTCCAACTCAAATAAATAAATAAGTCAGGGTTTCTCAGACCTGAGGGGATGGCAACTTCACACTAATTATGATTTTTACCATTCTGTGGAGAAATCCACCAAAAATATCAGCTTACATGTAGCTTTTTATGGACATTTGCTTCTTCAGGTAGATAAGGTCACACAATTCAGCCAAGTCCATTGCCACTTTGTAATAAGGGGGCCTTTCCTCGTTTCTAATAACACGTTCTTCATTCCGACTGAAGCCTCACCAAAATGGCCTTTACTGCCCATATTTCTACCAATATTCTCTTTGTGACCACCTGGGTATTCTCTAGGAAGACTCAGGCTTTTTCTACAGCTCTCCTCTTTTCTTTCTGAGCCCTCACCAGAATTGCCTCTATCATTTTGTTCATGGCAGTGTAGGCTTTTTTATCACGAACCTCAAAACTCTTCCAGCCTCTATATTCACCAGTTCCAAAGCTCCTTTCACATTTTCAGGTATTTGTTACAGCAGCACTAGTACTTCTCTCTGTAACAAAATACCATAGACTGGGTAGCCTATAAACAACAGAAATTTATTTCTCACAGTTCCAGAGGCTGGCAAGTCCAACATCAAGTTGCCAGCAGATTCAAGTCAGGTAAGGGCCTGGTTTATAGATGATGCCATCTAGTTGTGTCCTCACATGGTAGAAGAAGTCTCTCTTGGGCCTCTTTTAATAAGGGCACTAATCCCACTCATGAGGGCTCTACTACCCTCACCTCCCAAGGCTCCTCTCTTTTTTTTTTTTTTTGAGTTGGAGTCTCACTCTGTTGCCCAGACTGGAGTGCAGTGGCTGCTCCCGGCCACTGCAGCCTCGACCTGCTGGGCTCTGGCGATCCTTCCACCTCATCCTTCCAAGTAGCTGGAACTACAGGTGCGTGCTACCATGCCTGGCTAATTTTTTGATTTATTGTAGAGATGAGGTCTTGCCAAGTTGCCCAGGCGGGTCTCGAACCTGCGGGCTCAGGCAATCCACTCACCTCAGCCTCCCAAAGTGCTGGGATTACAAACTAAGCCACTGAGCCCGGCTGGATCCTTTCTTAATACCATCACCTTTGGGGGTTAGGATTTCAACACAGGAATTCTGGGAAGACACAAACATTCAAACCCTAACATAGGCCCAGGGCATGAACTCAACCCTAAACTATGGAGGCTCATTCAGAACCTGTACTTTCATAGTGCTACAAGAGTCACAATTGGAAATTATTTCCTAGGGAAGCGGTTTCAAACAGATTAAAACAGGTTTCCATTCCGGCCTCTCTTCTTTGTAACTTGTTTCTAATGATCTAATAACTGATACCACTTTTTAGATGAGCTGACTGCATGCCACTCTACAACAAAAAATACAGATAGGCCTACTTTTACCATAAATGATATAAGCTTATCACCTTAAAAGGACAACTGACCTTGCTAATTAACCATTGTCAGAAAGGCTAAACATCAACTATTTTATTTATTTATTTATTTATTGAGTCGGAGTCTCACTCTGTTGCCATCAACTATTGTTTGTTTATTTTTGAGTTGGAGTCTCTCTGTTGCCCGGGATGGAGTGCAGTGGTACGCTCATTGCCACCGCAGCTTCAACCTGCTGGGCTGAGATGATTCTTCTGCCTCAGCCTTCCAAGTAGCTGGAACTACAGGGCATGTGCCATCATGCCTGGCTAATTTTTCTTGATTTATTGTAGAAATTAGATCTCATCAAGTTGTCCAGGCTGGTCTCGAACTCGTGGGCTCAGGCAATCCTCTCACCTCGGCCACCCAAAGTGCTGGGATTACAGGTGTGAGCCATCGTACCCAGCAACATCAACTATTTTAAAGCTAAAGTTATTAGTTTTAATAGTTCCCAGCTTTTAGTTGATTTCAGTTACTTTCAATCTCATATGACAAGCTACTTCTTTTAGTTATCATTACAAATAGTTTACCCTGGAGAGTTCACCAGGCACCAGGATCAAAGCTAGGTAGTCTGTGAAGGATGTGTTGAGTTTTCTTTCTTGGTCAAGGTGACTTAATGGTTTTATACATTCTACACTTTGTTCAGTCTCAAACTATGTCATACTGGGTGGAACTCGGGAACTCAATCACTCCCCTAATATATCTGTGTGCCAGAGCAGATCCAAAGGGTTTCCGAGAGGAGTTCTAGCCCTCCCACCAGGAGTCTTCCCTCCACAAAGCCACACGTGGGAGTTTTTACTGGGGGCTGTGGCTTTCACAAGAGGATGCCAACCTACCCCCAGCCTACTTGTGGTCCAGGCATATCATGGAAGTACAATATTGAACTCACTGTCCAGAGAGAAATCACCTTCCGGGAGAAATGCTTAAAGAATACACTTGTAGGTAATATAAAATACATACTGATTTAACGGCAGAGCAGTAGAGAGTTGGACTTCACACTGACTATTCTAGAAGCAGTCTTACTAAATATCTCTTTGATGGAATGTCATCAGAGTCTAACAATGGTTATATTAGAAAATTATATATTTATAGTAAGATAATCTTGAAGGCAATACTCAATAGATCACACAAATTCCTATGTGGGTTCCTGGAAGTAAACTCCTGTTTTTTCTAAGCAGTTGGTTTTATTTTATCTCACAGACATTGCAAATTGTGGAATGGATATAGCTTCCTTTTTTCTCACTGGCTGTTAGAAAGCTCATACAAAATTTTACCTTCCCATGCAGCAGGTGTACAAGTCACCATACATGCATTTTTAGTTTCATGGCTAATTCTATTTTGTTCTTATCTTCTTTTTTTTTTCCTGAGTTGGAGTCTGTCACCCAAGCCAGAGTGCAGCGGCATGATCACGGCTCACCATAGCTTTGACCTGGGTTCAGGCGATCCTTCCACCTTAGCCTCCCAAGTAGCTAGGACTACAGGTTCACATTACCACACCTGGCTAATTTTGTTATTTTTTGGAGAGACTGGGTCTTGCTATGAAGCCTAGGCTAGTCTCGAAGTCCTGGGTTCAAATAATCCTCTCACCTCAGCATCCCAAAGTGCTGGGAATATAAGTGTGAGCCACTGCGCCTGGTCTTTTTGTTTTTTTTAAGAGACAGGGTTTTGCTCTATTGCCCAGGCTGGAGTACAGTGGTACTATCATAGCTCACTATAATCTTGAACTCCTGGGCTCAAGTGATCCTCCTGCCTTGGCCTCCCAAAGCACAGATTACAGAGGTGAGCCACTGTGCCCAGTCTATTTATCTTACATATCTTATGTTCTTGTTTATTTGTCTCACCTTTAGTTGATTTTATCCTGCCATATTTTATGCTCTCTTTTAAGACAGCTTAAATCTTTTTTGAATATGGACTGGGATGTGTGGGCATATATTCTGCATATATTCGGTTTTTAGAGAAAAATTTAGTGCCTTGGTCTGCATACATCAAATGACTGTGAAACTCCTAGTTTTTAATAACATTCAAAAATTCAAAAGTTGAGCATAAAACCAGTGGCTAGGTGTAATCAAGGTTTACCATCTTCCCAAATACCACCAGGGCTGTCAAATTATGGCAGTGGGCAATGTTTCCCTAAATGAAATTCCTCACCCATGTTTGATGGAGATCTTTTTCAGGCAGCACTGAATAAAACTCAGAGAATGCTCATCCTTTTGCAATTTTCTTTTGGTCTTTCCAATTACTTTAAGGGCAAAGTCTCTCAGTTTTATGTCAATAAATGATGAACATTTCTCCAACATCTGTTCATTTCCCTTTTTAACCAAAGATATAAATTAAAAATTTTTTGTTTTTTGGGATCTTATTCTGAGACAGGGCCTTGCTATTTTATCCAGGCTGGTCTCAAATTCCTGGGGTCAGGAGATCCTCCCATCCCAGTATCCTGAGTAGCTAGGGTTGTAGGCACACATCATTGCACCAGGTTTATAAATCTAAATTTCTAAAATAAGTATATTTAAAGAATAATATTATGTGAATAGTACTACAACTGGTATTCTGATCCCAAAGGTAAGACTGGAATGACAAAGATGCGGAAGAGAGCAGCACAGTGAAAATTTCAAGCTTCGCTTCCTATCCCATATGTAGCCAAGAGCAGGCAGTGGTCAATTTTCTGAGTTTATTGACTCGACTTTGAGTGCCCTGACATGATCAAAATGGACTTCATCTGCCAAGGAAGAACTGACAAGATGCTTTAATATCAAAAGGATCTGGTTCAAAGGCCATCCTATCTACACTGAATAGGAGAATATCTTTTTTTTTTTTGAGTTGGAGTCTCACTCTGTTGCCCGGACTGGAGAGCAGTGGCATGCTTGTGGCCACCCCAATGTCAACCTGCTGGGCTCAGGCGATCCTTCTACCTCAGCCTTCCAAGTAGCCAGAACTACAGGTTCATACTACCACATCCAGCTAATTTTTTGATTTATTGTAGAGATGAGGTCTCGCCAAGTTGTCCAGGTTGTCTCAAACCCAAGGGTTTAGGCAATTCTCTCACCTCAGCCTCCCAAAGTGCTGGGATTACAGGCTTGAGCACCATGCTTGGCTGAGAATATCTTTACAAAAAAAATATGCCACTCAAGAAAGGGCCAAGTTATTCCAGGAACTACTTTCAGATCCAGTTTCCTATCCAGTTATAGTTTTAAGATGGTCTTCTTCGTCGGACCCCAAAGCCATATATAACAGAACCTATTAGATATGTTTATCCACGTTGACCAATAGTTCAAAGTTGTCATTTGGAAGTGGGATAAAGAGTCACTCCCTAAATTCACCAAAGGAGTCAAGAACAGAAATACTGGAGAGGTTCCTACTGAGGTCATTTGGAGTTTAGGGGAAATTTTTGGTTTGGGTTTTCTCCTATTTTTAATTGCTTATAAAAGCTTCTTAATGTCAAGTAAAGAACAACAGCAAAAAATGTGAAAAGTTAACTTCCCCAAGATGTTTATTCAAAAGAAAAAAATTTGTTTTCTGCAACTCTTATGCAGGAGGGGATTAAAACTAGATAATATTGTATGAAAAGGAAAGGGAAACCCAAATTACTCAAGTACAAAACAACAGCTGCACTAAAGGGCCTGTCAAAGAAGCAATTTATCTGCTTAGTCACAATTTGTTTCACGGAACCCAGATCTGCTCCGGGTATACCAGAGTCAGTTCCATTCCTGTCAAAAGCAATTAACTGGACCATCAAAACCAAACTCAGTCAGCTCCCTTCTATTTGAAAGGCCTGCCCTTCAGGTTGTACCAATCATCCCTTAATTATCCCCTCACAGGGTGCTTTGCTTTTTTCACAGATTACTAAGCAACAGATAAAACTAAGCAAATTAACAGAGTGAGGGAAGATCAGGAATTCCACTCTGTTCTAACATGTTTCCCCTGGTCGTGGCTGATCCTGAGACCCAGGGCCCCAGGCCACTCCTATGTATGCATAAGGAACAGGTCCCAGTTCAATATATAGTTCTCTAACTTGTCCTCCTTACTGGGATGTAGTCTAAGGACAAAAAGAATGGAAAAGGAATCTTGAATTTGGCTGGGTGCAGTGGCTCATGCCTATAATCCCAACACTTTGGGAAGCTGAAGAGTGAGATCACTCGGGTCCAAGAGTTGGAGACCAGCCTCGGCAACATAGTGAGATCTCGACTCTACAAAAATTTAAAAAATTAGTCAGGCGTGGCGGCGTACACCTGTAGTACGGGAGGCTGAGGCAGGAGACTCACCTGAGCCCAAGAGTCTGAGGCTGCGGTGAGTCATGATTATGCCATCGCACTCCAGCCTTGTGGCAACCAGAGTTAGACCCCAACTCAGAAAAAAAAAGAAATTGAACTTCACATGGTAGATTTATTGTTGGCCATGATATGGGTGTTGCAAATCTGTAAGCAAGGTTCTCATAGTGGGACAAGAGGAACACAAGTGCAAAATGGGGAAGTAAGGTAAGGCATTTGTGATTCTGTCTGAATTGAACACATCAGTATGAACTCAAGAGTTAAAATATTTAAATTTCTTAGTTCTTCTACTGAAAGTACCTGGAAGCAGAGACTTATCCAGCAATGAGCATACATCATGCCAGATCTTGGCTTCTAAAGACCATTTCTCCACCAAAAAAAAAAAAAGCAGGTTTCTCAAAAAATAGCTGACTCTAAGACTAAGGCAGGAAAGAAACAACATCTTACTGTGTTCCAGAAAAGCCAGCCAGTGCTCAGAGATGTCAGAGATATGTTGAAAGGACTCCAGAGGCATCTTGAAAAGACTCCTATGTACCAAATTTGGGATAATTCGAGCATCTAAAAAAATAATAAAGTTAATGGACTATAGCAATGATTTTTTAAAAGAATTCCACGAGTCTGAAGTGATACTAAAAAACATGGGGGGTGGGGGATCAAGGGGTTCCCCTTTATAAAAGAATGAGAGCTAATAAATGTGAAGGAGTGAAAACTGGAAGATCAACATTCTGTAATCATCAACGTAAAAATGAATTCATAGACCAGATACAGTGGCTCATGCCTATAATCGCAGCACTTTTGGGAGACAGAGGTGGGAAGATCACTTGAGGTCAGGAGTTTGAGACAGCATGAGCAACATAGCAAGATCCCATCTCCACAATTTTTTTTTAATTAGCTGGTATGGTGGCACCCACTTGTGGTCCCAGCTATTAAGGAGGCTGAGGCAGGAGGATCGCGTAAGTCCAAGAGTTCAAGGCTGCAGTGAGCTATAATCATGCCACTGTTCTCTAGCCTGGAGGATACAGCAAGACCCTGTCTCTAAAAAGATTCAAGAAAGCATCATCAACATGTCGATGGATGTTATTGATATTGTTCATTAATTACAAACTAGAAAAGACCTTTACAAAGTAGAGATCTGGCAGACATTACCTAAGCCAGGTATTTAAGCTCAGCATCATCAATAATAGAACTATTATGTGTCTCATGGTGATATACAATTGGAAGTATACATCAGCTCTGTAGTATTCTTAACCAAAATGTTTGACCTAAATCTAATCATGAGGAAACAATCTGACACAGAGTGGAAAATTCTACAAGACAACTGACCTACACTTTTCATGTATCAATGTTAAATTTCTTGAGTAGAATAGGGTATTGTTATGAAGGGAAAACATTTGTTTTTAGGAGATACTCACTGTATTTTCAATTACAGTCCTCTTTCTGTATACATACAGAATTGTTGCAGGACCCCACCCCTATCAAAATCCTCTCATACTCAAGTACTAAAGTCGGCCCTACAGAACCCAAGTAAAGGAAAAGCGACCCTCTGTATACATGCGTTTTGCATCCTGCAAATACTGCATTTTTGCTTTGTATTTGGTTGAAAAACATCCATGTATAAGTGAATTCACAGTTCAAACTAGTGTTGTTCGAGGATCAACTGTAGTTCAGAGTGAAACATATACCCACTACTTATACATAGGTATAGATTTATGGCAGAGGGTCATAAAATTATGCTCCCCAGACCAGCAGCAGCATCACCTAAGAACTTAATATGGCAAATGCTTACTAACTGGTACATTGAGGAGAGGGATGCATGCTGGTCATTCATGATACTGGTCAACTTTTCCATAAGTTTGAAATTCCCCAAAATAAGAAGGTGGGAGCGGAGAGAATAAGTCTTAATCCATTCCCTTCTCAAGAGAATTGAATCATAGTTCTTCTTCAAATTGTTGATTCTTCAATTTGCCAAAGTGTAGAGGAGTGCTACATCAAATCAGTTGGTGTTCCCTAGGCTCATATACGACATGGGATAAGACCTCAATGGTATTGGGGGGGAGGGGAACGGCACAAGGAAATAAAATAGAGGTACAAAGCAGGCTCTGCCCTTATAAACTGTTACCCTTGTTGTATAGACTGTTTTCCCCTTATAAACACTGGTTAGCCCAAGATGAGTGTTGAGGCTTTGAGGGAAATCATCTTGCATGTCTTCCCTCTCTAGAAAATTTTGTGGTCCAATACCTCAGAAAACTTTTGACCACACTTCCACCTGGAGATCCCTTCCAAGTGAATTGTAACAGAAACCATAATGACCCCATCTCTGGCTCTGAGGCCCTTTTAATGAATGGGCCTCCTGAAGGAATGTGTTTAGCATGAAAGGTCGAGAGGAGGATGGTACAGTTAAAGAAGCTGCTATGCAGTCTCCTGAAAATAGAGTTGTTCAGTTTGTCTGCTGCCAGGGGAGGGCCAGATACCTCGAAGTCTTTTCACTTCATTCAATGTTGATGAAAAGATAAAGGATCTGGAAATTAAAGAGCTAATCCTGACATTTTACTTCCTGCTTAAGCCTCTCCTATAAGTCAGGCTCCTGGGTCTCAGAACCAGAACTGTTCATACCTGGGTTTATGTAAAATTATAGACTAGATCATCCTGCCCCCATTGATGGAACAGACGAGAAAACTGCGGTCCCCAGAAGTCATCTGTCCTGCCCAATGTCATTCACGCTCCTCTCCCTGCCTGCCTTGCGATTGTAATGCATTCGATGACATCCTCTGTATTAGGGAGCAACAATTTCTGATCAACAGAAACTAGGGGCATTTCAGGCTGCCTGCTACACATTTTCTATAAAGCAACGACACTCTGTCTCCTCCAGAGACAGTAGCAATGTCTATCAGGGTTAATAATGTGCATAACCTTCAGCCTAGCAAGCCCAATTCTAAAAATTTATACTACAGGTATGAATGCATGAAATGTGCAAAAATGTATGTGTAAGAATGTTTGCCATTGCATTATTTGAAATAGCAAAAGACTGAGGATAGGTGAACATCCATTTGTATGGGCGTGGGTAAGTACGTTATGCTATATTCATTCAATAGAATACAATGCTGTTATTACAAAGACTGGAGCAGGAAAAAATTGGAAAGATATAATATTAATTTTTTTAAATCAAGAGGGTTTTTTTGGTAAATAAGACATTACTCCTATGCATGCGTGTTTGTTAATATTTACAGGATATTCCAGAAGAATGCGCAAGAAACTTAAGAAAGATTAAGTACAGCTTAAAATTTTTAAGCATGTGCTTGTAGTTCTGCTCTTAAAATTTTTTTTTTAAAAGAGGAGGGCTGTTTCATTTAGGAAAAGTCCTGGCGGCCTCTGAGGTTGTTCAACTTCAGTCCAGGCCCTATCTGGCGAAGACTTTTTAACTGAATCAGCAATTAAGCTGCTGGATGTGAACTAATCTAGTTTGCTATCTCAAAATACATATTCTTAGTGAAACAAATGATTTGAGCATGGGTCAGGGCAAGGCCAGCATTCAAATACTGCTTTGCTGCAAACCCTCAGCCGGTGCCAGCCTCAGGCTGGAGTCAGAGCATGTGAGTGGAAACATTTTACAGGAAAGAAAACTGATGCCAGCTTGGTCAGCAAGTTCTCTGGGTTCTCCAGGGAATCTTCTCCAATCCCTTAAAGTTATGCTCAGATTAGGGCTCGCACAGCTACCTAAGTATTCTCTTCCTTTGTTAAAGGAAAAGTTCAGCAAAAAGACACAGCAACATGACATTAAGGATTTTTACTCAAAGCCTGGGAGAACAGCACTTTTGCCCTCTAAGAATACCAAACTTGCGATTAATAAGAGGAAAAAAAATCGTTTAACACTTGGGGATTTTGAAAAGTCTAAACAAATGTACTAGCAGCCAATTAACTTGCAAAGGATGTGCAGAACCTGTCAAAATGTTCGTGGAAGTTCTGAATAATTATTCTGCCTTGTTGTTAATGACCTTCAGAGTTATAGAAAGCTGACCTATTCTCGGGTCACAGTGGGGACATGTAATGCTGTGAGCAGGGCTTGTGTGGCTTCCTATGTATCATCGCCTAGCTGGATGCCTGCAATAGCTAGACTGGTCTCCTTGCCTCCATTTTCCTTTTTGCTTAAAAGACAGGGTCTTGCTCTGTCGCCCAGGCTGGAGTGCAGTGGTGCAATCATAGCTGCCTCCAACTCATGGGCTCAAGTTATCCTCCTGCCTTAGCCTCCCAAGTAGTTGGGACCACAAAGGTGAGCCACCACACCTGCCTAATTTGTTTATTTTTTGTAGAGACAGGAGTCTTACTATGTTTCTCAGGTTGGTCTCAAACTCCTGGCTTCCAGTGATCCTCCCACCTCAGCCTCCCAAAGCATGGAGAATATAGGCATGAGCCACCATGCCTGATCTCTTGCCTCCATTCTCGAGACCACTTACCTCAATAACCCCTGAACTCACCTCTCCTCTGCGCATGTAACTCTTTCTATGTGAATGGCCCTTCCTGGTACTGTTTACCAAATTCTACTCATTCAAGCTTTAATGAGAATCTCTGGGGAAATCTACCTCAAATTCTCATTTAGCCATCAGAGCTAGGGAGTCCCTCCTTGGTTCTCATCCATGTACTCAATGCCTTTCATCGCCCCAAGAGCAGAAACCACGTTCCTGCTCTTACAGTAACCCCAGCACTGTGTTTGTAGAAGGAGTAAATGGGCAGAGAAAGGAAAATGTCCAGGAATGACAAAGAGGAAAGATACGTTCCTATATCTCAGAATCACTGCAGCCAGGGAAAGCTGCTGGTGCTTCACAGGGTCAGGGATGGAAGGTCATTCCAAGGCTCCATTCCAGAAGCAAGGTGGTGGCTGTGGCGGAATGCTACTTAGCTGCCTGCCTTTATTATGTCTGGACCTCCTCTCAGATGAAAATCTAGACTTGGGTGAAACCTATCCACCATCTTCTTTCCTATTTCATTATTTGTTAACCTCCCAACACAAATCTGTTTGTCTTTAAAGGGCAGGCAGTCATTACGCACACTGGGTTACATCAAAGGCCAGCATGCCTTAAGACAGCTGTCCACAGCAGACCCTGGCGGCTGCTCCCGCAGCTCTTGACACTGACCTGGGTGCAACCCAGCTTCTGACTCACCAGGCACTGGCTCATGCTCTCTGATCAGGGAGCTCTGGGCAAGCGACTTTAGGTTCCAGGGGGCTGTCTGACATGTCTCTGTTCCAATCCAACAGGGTCACAAACCTACATAGGTTACAGGATGGAGGCGGGTGTCTAAAGTTCCTGAGTTGCAAACAGTACCATCTTCTTAAGATATTTTGGCAAACGTTCCTGTCCCTGTCCCTGTTCACATCCACATATTTTATACTCTGAGTACTCTTTCTGCAACATTTAAACTTAATACTTCAAACAGATAATGAAGAATAAGAATAACAAGCCGGGCTCGGTGGCTCAGCCTGTAATCCCGCGCCTTTGGGAGGCTGAGGTG
>NW_007246181.1:424737-437198 GCF_000164805.1 Carlito syrichta
CTCCAGTCTGGGCGACAGAGTGAGACTCCAACTCAAAAAAAAAAAAAAAAGAATAAGAATAACTGGCATATGTAAGTCTCAATGTTAACATTTAGGGAGCTCCACCCACTCTGGAAAGACTACTCATTACAGAACTCAATTTTGTAAATTACCTGGAGAAATGAGTGAAAAGCAAAGAATGTGTTAAATAGGTAAAATCTTGACACTGTTTTTTGTTTTTGTTTTTTTAAGTTGGAGCCTCACTTTGTCACCTAGGCTGGAGTGCAGTGGCATGCTCACAGCCACCCCAGCATCAACCTGCTGGGCTCCAGCTATCCTTTCGCCTCAGCCTTCCAAGTAGCCGGAACAACAGGCACATGCTACCACACAGGCTAATTTTTTGATTTATAGTAGAGATGAGGTCTCACCAAGTTGCCAAGGCTGTTCTCAAACCCATGGGTTCAGGCAATTCCCTCACCTCAGTCTCCCAAAGTGCTGGGATTACAGGCTTGAGTCACTATGCCCAGATGACGTTGTTTTTGACTTCCTCTACTCTTGTATTCTCCAATTATCTGCTAAATTCTGCTGATTCTCCCTCCAAGCATCTCTAAGAACCAATTCTTCACCTTTGATCTCAATAAAGAACAGCCAACTTGCTGCCCAGTGTGAAAGGTGGCCATGCGTCTCTCCTCGAGTACTTGGTGCTTGCTTTAAGCCAATGGTTCTCAGCCAGGTGATTTTACTTCCAGGGGGACATTTGGCAATGTCTGGAGACATTTTTGTTTGTCACATTGAGGAGAGAAGATGTGCTACTGACATGTCGTAGGTAGAAGCCTGGGACGCTATTAAATTTTCTATAATGGTCACAACCTCCCTGCCCATCAAATAATTATCTGGCTCAAAATGTCAACTGTGCTAAGGTCAAGAAACCCTGCTCTAAGCCTCTGCTGGAATCCTTTTGGTTTCCATTTAGCCCCAGTCACTTCCTAATTTCAGTTCTTCACATGAGCAGAGGAAATGGATTAGAGAAATAAAGGAAAAGTCACCTCGGTAAGACGTTGGTTCTGTGTGTATCGGTAATGGGGAAATCACCTTGAGCTCATTGTGTAATTTGGAAGATTCAAGGGCAGGCTTAAATAGTCTTATTTGTATTATCTGGTAAGAGTTCAGAGGCCTAAAGGATACCATGGGATATGAAGGGTCAAGCTGAATGAAGAATCCTTTCCCCACTGTCTTTCCTTCTGAGCAGGTTGTTTGGAATCTCCCATACTTTTTGAGCTGTGTACTTTGGTTTTAAGCATGGCAGTCTTCACAGCTTTAATTCTGGAATTACGTTTACAGCGACCATAAACCAAAAGAGCATGTATCTATCAGGCATTCTATAACTCCAATGTTAAAAAGACTAGTCTACTATGGTCACCTAACTGATGAGACCAACAAGAAGTCATCTGTTACTAATGTCACTTAAAGTAAAGTGAGTAAATGATTTGTTTTCCACTCAGAAATCACAGCACATGCATTTGCTTTTGCTAAGCTTCTGTGAAGGGAGAAAGTTGAAATTACACTAGCTAATCAGGAATTACACGTTTTATACAACCCCAATCTAGTTATGCTGCATTACTTATGGATACTTAATAGTCAACCCAAGCTTGTAAAATACTTTTATGAACAACATGTCACAAAGCATCTATGGTGTTACTGGCTTTCTTTCCTGGGAAACTTGGGGTGGGGGTTTCAGGGAGGAATTGTCAAAATTTGGGTATGCCCATAGAAGTATGTCATGCATGGAATTTCATACACCATGTGTGTTGTGGCAAAAAATAAAAATAAAAAAGTTGAGGGCTGTGACTCTAAAACAGAACAAAGAAGGCCTGAAGTAATACCAGCTGTAAATGGAAGAACCAGGGATGATGGAGAGTCTTGTGCTAGGTCCTGGCCTTCCTGCCAAGCTGCCAAACACTCAGAGGACACTGAACACATCATTAAAAGGCAGGGAGAGACAAACAGAGAGGGGCGTGAGAAAGCACCAGTACGTGATGATTAATTTTATGTGTCAGTTTGACTGGGTCACAGGGTGCCCAGTTACTACATTAAACATTATTCTATGTGTACATGAGGGTGTTTCTGGATGGAAGATGAGCATTTGAGTCAGCAGACTGCCCTCTCCAATGTGGATGGGACTTATCCAATTCACTAAAGACCTGAAGAGAATAAAAGGCTGAGTAAGAGAGAATTCTCTCTCTGCTTGACTGTCTGAGCTGGGATATCCATCTTCTCTTGCCTTCAAACTTGAACTGGAACTTACATCATCAGCTCTCCTGGGTCTCCAGCTTGCCAACTGCAGATCGTGGAACTTCTAAGCTTCTAAAACCATGTATGCCAATCCTTTGTAATAAATCTCTTTCTGTCCATATGTTTTGCCAGTCACAGAGCGAAACCATCACCTTTGAGATTATACAGTGGGGAACATCAGTCTCCTACTGGAACTTCCTTTTAGTACTTGCTTACCTGAGACTCATTTAGCCCCTGTACTAGACTGTCCAAGGGAAGTAAGGTTCTAGAAGCTTTGTTCATACAAAGAATGATGGTTTGTAGGAAATTGCCTTCTCCCTATGAAAAACATATCCTCCCACAGTTGATTAAGGATAAATGTTTACATCTTCATGAAAACCATTTCTCCAGGGAAAAAGAAGAGGAGTTCATTTATTATTGTAAGACAATGAAAGAGGGAGGGGGAAAAGCACACTGGGGTCTAGTGAGGATGAATACTTCCCAGCTTCTTTCAATTCTCCAATACTCACTCCCTCAAAACAGAATCATGTTCTTTTTCCATGCCCAAGCACAAGCTCTTTATCACAAAGGCAACCAGTCATTACTACAGAGTCCTACATGAGAGAACCAGAATCTGCTCTAGGTGAATAAACAAATTAGCTAGGACTAAAGCCAAAAATAACAGGAGAAAAGGAATTTTGAAAAAACATATCAACAGTGTACTTAACAATTTAATTTACCATTGGTTGAGCATCAATTTTTTGTCAAGCATGCTAATAAAGTGCTTTATATACACTACTTCTAATCCTTACAACATAATATTCTATATATTATTATCAACCCCATTTAATAGATGAGCAAACTGAAGCTCCCAGAGATAAGTCACTGTCTGCAGATTGTGTAGCTAAGTCACTGGATCATAAATGGCAGAGTGGGGTTTCAACCCTGGTCTCTGATCTCACAATTCTTTTCTTTTTTTTGAGTTGGAATCTCACTCTGTCACCCAGGCTGGAGTGCAGTAGCACATTCACGGCCACCCCAGCATCGACCTGCTGGGCTCCAGCGATCCTTCTGCCTCAGTCTTCCAATAGCTGAAACTATAGGTGCGCCCGGCTAGTTTTTGATTTATCGTAGAGAGGCTGGTCTCAAACCCGCAGGCTCAGGCAAGCCACTTGCCTTGGACTCCCAAAGTGCTAGGATTGCTGAGCCACTGAGCCCGGCCTGAGCTCACAATTCTTAATCTGCTTCACTACACACATAGGGGCTGGAGATCAATTAGATTAGAATAAAATGAAATAGTTTTTAAGCAGAGTTTTAACATATGGGAGGAGCATAGTTTGATGAGACATGGTAGGAAGGCTTCATACTAGTGGAAATGTAAAATGGTTCAGCTTTGATGGAAACCAATTTAATAGTTCTCAAAAAGTTAGTCAGAACTCCCATATGATCCAGCGACTTCATTTCTAGGTATATACTCAAAAGAATTGAAAATAAGTACCCAAACAAATACATGTGCACACATTCACAGCAGCACTATTCACAGTGAGCAAAAGATAGAAACAATCCACATGTCCATCAGCAGATGAACAAATAAACACATTATGGAACACATACAATGGAGTATTATTTAGCCATAAAAAGGAATGAAGTACTGACAACATGCTAGCATGGATGAACCTTGAAAGCTTTATGCTAAATGAAAGAAGCCAGACATAAAAGGTCACATATTGTATGATTTTATTTATATGAAATACCCAGGATATGTAAATCCATAGAAACTAAAAGCAGATTGGTGGTTGCTTAGGACTGGAAGGGGAAGTATTTGCTAATGGATACAGGGTTTCCTTTGGGGATATTGAAAATGTTTCAGAACTAGATAGAAGTGGTAGTTACACAACACTGTGAATGTACTAAATGTCACTGAATTGTTCATTTTTAAATAGTTGATTTTAGGTTATGTGAATTTCACTTCAATAAAAAAATGTTTTAAAGAAGGTAGTATAGACAAATAAGCTACCAAGTATGAAAATACCAAAGCAGCAAGAGGAAATTAAACACTAGAGGACAAGAATTAGGTTAGCTGGAGGGACGTGGAGTTGCAGATGAGAAATGCAGGTGCTCAGATTAAAAGGCAGGCTTCCAAAGTGAATGCTAAGAAATTAAATATCTTGTGTTGTCAAAAGCTATTGAAATTTCAAGTGAGAGTGGGACCTACTAAAAATGGTACTTGCCAAGTACCGTGGCTCAAGTCTGTAACCCCAGCACTTTGGGAAGCTGAGGTAAGAGGAGTGCCTAAGACCAGGGGTTCGAGACCAGCCTGGGTAACTTGGCGAGACCTTGTCTCTAAATAAATCAAAAAATTAGCTGGGCATGTTGGCTTGTGCCTGTAGTTCCACCTGCTTGGAAGGCTGAGGTGGAAGGATTGCCTGAGCCCAGCAGGTCGAGGCTGCGGTGGCCATGAGCGTGCCACTGCACTCCAGTCTGGAAAAAAAAAATGGTACTTGAGACCAGGTGCAGTGGCTCACGCCTATAATCCCAGCACTTTGGGAGGAAGAGACAGGAAGACTGCTTGAGTCCAGGAGTTTGAGACCAGTCTGGGCAACACAACAAAACCTTGTCCCAACAACAACAAAAAACTAGCCAGGCATGACAGGGCGTGCCTGTAGTCCCAGTTACCCGGGATGCTGAGGTGAAAGGATTGCCCGAGGCCAGGAGGTCAAGGCCACTGTGAGCAATGATCATAACTAGCCTGGGCGACACAGTGAGACCTGAGACCTCGATTCAAAACAAAGGTACTCGAGGAAGTCAATGCAGGTTGTAATGCACAGAACTCTCCTTCCTCCCTCCCTCCCTTCTTCCCTTCCTTTTGAGTCAGCGAATTATAGCCCAGGCTGGAGTGCAGTGGCACAATCACAGTTCATTGCAGCCTTGAGCTGCTGGGCTCAAGCAATCCTGCCACCTCAGCCTCCTTTAGTGCTGGGATCACAGGCATGAGCTACCGCACCTGACCACATGCTATGAGACCTCTTCTGGAAATGTGTTTTGTATAAGTCCCCCATCAACAAAGGAAGCATCTTGAGGTTGAGGAATGGGCATCAGGCACTCTGGTGTTACCTCTTAAGCCCAGGAATCAACCTCATTGACTTGGGAACTCCAACAGCACTGACTGTTAATATTATTCATTATTATTACTTTTACACCACAATATTGTCTTCACTCCTCATTTATATGGAAAACTCCTTGTGGTCATCCTTGTGGCATGAACTCACAGCACATTCTATGAAATCAGAAATAGTTCTTAATATATTAAACAAATAATTATAATATAATTTCGATGTGAACAGTGACTGTATTTTTCAAATAACTAAATTTACCCACCATTACTATGTTCCTTCTAAGTGTGAAGCACTGTGCTAAGTGCTGGGAATATAAAGAAAACTGACACATGGGCCTCACCCTTAAGGAAGTCCCAGTCCCATGTGGAAGATAAACACCTCTTCTATTAAACATTAGGTCACAGGAAGACACAAGGACAATAATACTGGCACATAAAGAAAGTCAGTTAATATGTATACAATGCTTAGAACAATGTCCGGGGCTCATACTTAGTGCCATATAAGTACTAGCTACTTTTATCATTTAGTCTTGCAAGTGAAGGAGGAAGTAGTGATGGATGGACTGCTTTTTGTAGAATGAACTGGGTTTGATCAGGAAGGCCAGAATGGGATGGAGGAAGGCATTGAAGACAGAGTAAGAGGCAGGTAGAGCCTAGCACACTTGGGGAACTGCAAGTTTTTCGGTAGGGTAGAATATAAAGCCTTGGAGGCTGCTAGAGAGGCCTGGGAAGCTGTGGCAGATGGTGAGGCTAGAGCCATGTTGGCTAACGCGTATGGCTCTAATTAATGGTAAGTATTGGAAATGAGGCCAGACATGGAAAACCTGGGCTGGACCCTGGAGACACAGTCTAAAGGGGAAGACAGATAAGTAAAGAACTAACTATACACAGGTGATGGACACCATAACAAAGATCTGTACAACCAAGTGACAAATGTAACAGTGGAGGAAAGGTTTCTCAGAGGTGATACACTGAAGGGACAATGAAAACAGCCTACATCTGAGCACAACCTCACTGCATAGAGAAGGGAAGGGCATCACTAGAGGAGGAATCATCATGCACAAAGGTTCACAGGATGGGGTGTTTGGGGAACTCTGGAGCAGACCAATGTGGTTGAGTATAGCATGCAAAGGTGAGATGCAAGAGATGATGCTAGAAAGCCAGGTGAGGCTCAGTGGGAGGAGACCCCAAAAGCCCATGCCAAAGAGTTTGGGTTTAATTAATCACCAACAGTGAAGGTTTGCTCATAGGGCCATGACATGAACAAGCATTGCTGTGGAAAGGTCATTTTGGGAGCTGTGTAGAGGGAGTGAGGTTGGTGGATTCATTAAGGGACTACTCAAACAATAGCACCCTGACCTAATTAGATCCAAAGAATAGAGGGAAGTGAGTTGACAAACGCCAATATTTGTAGCTTGGGTAAGTACATCAATATGACACTGTTGCTAGAGTTAAGTATAGTTAAAAAAAAAAAAAAAAGAGAACCAGTTAAAAGTTCAACTATTTGTTGAATGGCTAAATGAAAGAATGAGTGGGCCGGGCTCGGTGGCTCAGCCTGTAATCCCGTGCTTTGGAAGGCCGAGGTGAGTGAATTGCCTGACCCCATGGGTTCGAGACCTGCCCCGGCAACTTGGTGAGACCTCATCTCTACAATAAATCAAAAATTAGCTGGGCGTGGTAGCACGCGCCTGTAGTTCCAAGCTACTTGGAAGGCTGAGGCGGAAGGATGGCCGGAGCCCAGCAGGTCTGCACTCCAGTCTGGGCGACAGAGTGAGACTCCAACTCAAAAAAAAAAAAAAAAAGAAAGAATGAGTGAATGGAAAGAAGAGGAGAAGAACAAAGTGAAAGAAAAACTGATGGCGGGTGGAAGAACATGCTTGGTTTTGGACCCGTGGCGCCTGAGGTCTCTGGCAAGCAGCTAAGGACACTATTGGTTGACGGATGAGTCGGAGACATCCAACATGAAAGCTTCCCATGAACCCGCAGGAGTTGGTGGACGATGCCCTTCAGCCTTTGGGGATGAGCCAGTGGGGAAGCAGCGTCTCTGCAGGTGTCTCTTTCAAGCCTCCAGCAGAGGGCAGCAGAAGGGATGGTTCAGAAGAAAGAACATGGCTAATTACGTACATTTCAAGCCAAAGGTCTCTAGAAACCTTGGCTTCACAGGTATGGAATTCAACCACAATGCCCACTGTGGTGAGGCATTGTATTGGTCTAAAAGGAAAGTGATGAACAAAATGACACTGAGACCAATTCACCCTGAAGGTAGAATCTCTGAGCTATGTTTGGTCAGGTTAAGCATGGAAATTTCACTTCCATTCCAAGCAAATTTGCCAGTGTGTCAAGTTCAAGGGTGAGATTTCATTAAAGAAATTTAAAATTAAAAAGTGAGATCATAGCAATTTTTTCAAAAAGTGATTGCTCTATCGAAGGAAAAAAAAAAAGGTCTTCATTCTCATTCGGGGCATAATTCCTAATCCTGGTCCCTGAAGACAATATACACCCTCGAGCGAATCATTCTGGGGGAAACCACATCTCTTTATTTCCTCATATATACAATAAAAACATTTAATTAAATAACTTTGGATTAACTACCTGGGCTGAGGTTTATGATAAAACTGTGATTAGGAATACATAAAAGGAGAAAATATCTTAAGAAGTACTTCTTTGTTGGCTGTTTGAGCCTTTCTTGGTAAACTAATAAGTTACACTTTTCCTGGAGAGAAAATCTTGGAAATGACCCATTTCCCCAACAGGACGGCATTTCCTGTAATTCACATGGGGTAAAGTTAAAAAAGATCGTTTGAACCTAGCTCAGCTAGGCCAGGGAGAAAATTCAGAATAAGTGTTTATTTTTCTGATCAAGGCTAAACAATCAGACTGAAAATTAAGAGGCCACAGAAAACCCATGGATCTTCCAAGTGGCTGTGGCCTGGCACACCTAAAGGCATCTGCTCACAGGAAAAACAAGGGGTGCCACACAAAGAGCAACTAGCTAGGGTCCGAATGACTGTTTACCTTTAGATAATCTTCCTGGAAAAAGTAAGATTGAAAATTGATCTGAAGGCCGGGCACAGTGGCTCAAGCCTGTAATCCCAGCACTTTGGGAGGCCGAGGCAAAAGGATTGCCTGAGCTCAGGGGTTCAAGACCAGCCTGGGCAACTTGGCGAGACCTTGTCTCTACAATATATCAAAAAATGAGCTGGGCATGGTAGTGCACACCTGTAGTTCCAGCTACTAGGAAGGTTGAGGTGGAAGAATGGCCTGAGCCCAGCAGGTCGAGGCTGCAGTGGCTGTGAGCACTCCAGCCTGGGCAACAGAGTGAGACTCCAACTCAAAAGGAAAAAGAAAGTAAGAAAATTGATGTGAAAAGTGAATGAGGAGTCTTAAAGATGAAGGACCCAACAAATGATACACAAGATAACAGAGGGCTGGCACAGTGGCTCACACCTGTAATCACAGCACTTTGGGGGACCAAGGTGGGAGGACTGCTTGAGCCCAGGAGGTTGAGATCAGCCTAGGCAGCATAGTGAGATCTCACCTCTACAAAAAATAAAAAATTAGCCAGGCATGGTGGTATGCACCTGTAGTCCCAGCTACTCAGGAGGCTGAGGCAGAAGGATCACCTGAGCCCAGGAGGTTGAGGCTGCAGTGAGCTGTAGTTGTGCCACTGCACTCAAGCCTGGGTAACAGAATGAGACTCCGACTTAAAAAAAAAAAACAACAAAAAACGGCTGGTCCAAGGTTGTTAGTTATCTCAATTGACTGTTCACAGTCAGTTACAGATTGAACTCATCGTTCTATTCTCTCCCCACTTCTCACTACTGCACTTGACTGGTCTTAAAATTTTAAAAATAATATGGAAAGGCATACAACATCATTAATCATCAGAGAAATGCTAATTAAAACCATTTCACACTCACTAGAATAGCAAAAATTTAAAAAGACCGAAAACACCAAATGCTGGTGAGGACATGGAGCAGCTAGAACTCTTATACACTGCTGGCTGGAATGTAAGTGGTACGACTAGTTTGAAGAACTGTTTAGCGGATACTGGCGAGGATGCGGAGAAAAGGGAACGCTTCTACACTGTTGGTGGGAGTGTAAACTAGTACAGCCTCTGTGGAAAATAGTGTGGTGATTCCTAAAAGATCTAAAAATCAACCTCCCATACGACTCTGTAATCCCCCTACTGGAAATATACCTGGCAGAACTCAAATCACTCTATGAAAAAGATACCCGCACACACGTTTATTGCAGCATTGTTCATAATAACAAAAACAGAACCAACCATGCTGCCCATTGAAAGAGGACTGAATTTAAAAATGTGGTACATATACGCGATGGAATATTATGTGGTCATAAAGGACAAAAGTGTGAACTTCACAGCAACTTGGATGGACTTAGAGGCTATAATACTAAGTGATCTATCACAGAAACAAAGCACCGAGTACCACATGTTCTCACTCATAAGCAGACCTTGAACAACTATGGTAATACCGTAAGAAAGGGATTGGCAGTAGTGGGAAACTGCCAGGGGAGTGGAGGGAAAGCCTCATCAACAAGGGTATCTGCATAATGAACATTTGTATACTTAATCCTAAATTGTACCCCACATATTTAAAATACATAATTTTTTAAAAGAACTGTTTAGCATATCTTGTGAAGGTAACTATATATTTACCCTATGAGCCTACAATTCTACTCATAAGTACTTATCCAAAAGAAATTTTTTTTTAAATGTTCATAAAAATGTTGGTTTATAACAGCCTTCCTTCACCCTAAACTGGAAACAACTCACACATCCATCAACAGAAGAATGGATAAATACATTATGACATGTTCATTCAATGGAATACTTCTCAGCAATAAGAAAAAACAGACACATGCAACAACATGAATGAAACTTACAATTACGCTGAGTGAATACAGCCAGATACAAAATAATATATACTATATGATTCCACTTATATGAAATTCTAGGATAGGCAAGACTAAATTATAGTGAAAGAAGACCAGAAATGATGGGCAGGAGAGGGAATGTTACTGGAAAGGTGCAGGCAGAAACTTTGCAAGGAGGTGAGATCTTTCTTGTTTGGATGCTGTTCATATAGGTTATAACAGTTGTCCAAACACACTGAACTGAGCAGTTAAGAACTGTGCTTTTGCCGGGCTCGGTGGCTCAGCCTGTAATCCCGTGCCTTTGGGAGGCTGAGGTGAGTGGATTGCCTGAGCCTGCGGGTTCGAGACCTGTCTGGGCAGCAAGACCTCATCTCTACAATAAATCAAAAACTCAGCCGAGTGTGGTAGCACATGACTGTAATTCCGGCTACTTGGAAGGCTGAGGCGGAAGGATCGCCGGAGCCCAGCAGGTCGAGGCTGCGGTGGCCAGGAGCGGCCACTGCACTCCAGTCTGGGCGACAGAATGAGACTCCAACTCAAAAAAAAAAAGAACTGTGCTTTATGACGGGCTTGGTGGCTCAGCCTGTAATCCCGTGCCTTTGGGAAGTGAGGTGAGTGGATTGCCTGAGCCTGCAGGTTCGAGACCCGCCTGGGCAGCAAGACCTCATCTCTACAATAAATCAAAAAATCAGCCAGGTGTGGTAGCGCGCGCCTGTAACTCTGGCTACTCGGAAGGCTGAGGCGGAAGGATCACCAGAGCCCAGCAGGTCGAGGCTGTGGTGGCCGGGAGCGGCCACTCCAGTCTGGGCAACAGAGTGAGACTCCAACTCAAAAAAAAAAAAGAACTGTGCTTTTATCATATTAAGTTAATCCTTAGAAAAAAAATTATAGGCTGGGCACAGTGGCTTATGCCTGTACTCCCAGCACTTTGGGAAGCAGAGGCAAGAGGATTGCCCAAGCCCAATGGTTCGAGACCAAACTGGGCAACTTGATGAGACCTCATCTCTACAGTAAATCAAAAATTTAGCTGGGTGTAGTGGCGCACGCCTATAGTTTCAGCTACTTGGAAGGCTGAGGCAGAAGGATCACCCGAGCCCAGCAGATTGAGGCTGCAGTGGCCATGATGGTGCCACTGAACTCCAACCTGGGCTACAGAGTGAGACTCTGACTCAAAAAGACAAAAAATATATATGATAAGAAGGGAGAGGGAAAAAATAATTTATCCTTCCATCTAGAGATAGGTAATTGAGAATTCCAGAGTGAACATAGGGTGCCAGCCTCCTGGGTGTGTCCACCTTCTCATAAGGCCGCCTCCCCTTCCCTGTCCTTTTCTTTCCCTGTCTCAGTGAATGCTACCAACTACCTTCCAGTTCCCCCAGACAGATAACTGAGGGTCCTTCCACGCAGTGAGGGGTTTTCCTCAGTTCTGCTCAGTCACTTCCTAGCCAGTTCCTAAAGCCCTTCCTGTCTTCACCCCAACTGCCTCAACTGGAGTTTGGATCCAGGTTGCTGTAGCTACCTCCTGCCCATTTCCAGTCTGGCTCCCTTCCAATCTGCCCTCATCCAAAAACAAAAGCCTCTGTTTAATATCCTTCTGTTGCTCTGGCTCAACCCTGAGGATGAGGGCCAAACTTCTTAGCAAGATGAGCAAAGGCAGGCGGTCCCCTTTATGCATCAAGTCTTTAACCGTTACAGCTGCCTGGAGCACCTTCCTATCATTCTCCTTTCATGTTCTCCCAACCCGGTCTTCACACCTGTCCATCTGGTAAATCTTCCTTACCACATTAGGCATAGTGGTTTATGCCTGTTATCCTAGCTCTTTGGGAGGCTGTGGCAGGAGGATTGCTTGAGGCCAGGACTTGAAGACCACTCTGGGCAACACAGCAAGACCTCATCTCTATAAAAATAAAATTTTTTAGCGTAGCTGGGTATGGTGGCCCATGACTATACTCCCAGCTAATTGGGAGGCTAAGGTGGGAGGAGCGCTTGAGCCCAGGAGTTCAAGGTTGTGGTGAGCTATGATTGTGCCACTGCACTCTAGCCTGGGTAACACAGCGAGACTCTGTTTCTTTAAAAAAATCTTCCTTACCACTTTGTTCAAGCATCACCCAGTTTTAGAAGTCTCTCTCCTAGGTGCCCCTCCTCTGCCCTGTGTCTCCATACAACCTCTTTTTTTTTTTTTTTGGACTCACTCTGT
>NW_007246181.1:437315-474419 GCF_000164805.1 Carlito syrichta
GGCAATCCACTCCCCTCAGCCTCCCAAAGGTGCGGAATTACAGGCTGAGCCACCGAGCCCAGCTCTTTTTTTAAAAAATTGGTGTCTCACACTGTTGCCCAGGCTGGAGTGCAGTGGCACAGCCACTCCAGGGTTGATCTGCTAGGCTCTGGTGATCCTTCTCCCTCAGTCTTCAAAGTAGCTGGAACTACAGGCACACGTTATCACACCCAGCTAATTTTTGATTTATTGTAGAGACAAGTTCTCACCAAGTTGCTCGGGCTGGTCTCGAATCCGCAGGATCAGGCAATCCACTCACCTCGGCCTCCCAAAGTGCTGGGATTACAGGCTGAGCCACCGAGCCCAGCCACCCATACACCCTCTTACATTGATACAGGGCTTGTGCTCTCATTAGATGTTTTACTACGATTCAGTCAGGCATCAGGTGCAAGCCCTTGATGTGAGTCAGCACACTGAAAAGCAATTATCACTCTGCATAGTAATGATAGATTTACTGTTCTGTCTCCCTGAGTGAAGTATAAATAGGGTTATTCTGTTCAACTATTCCCCTGACACCTATGCAGGCACGAGAAAACTACAGGCTGAACTTAACAGATATTTGCTGAATGAATGTACATGGGTTAAGGCACAAAATGGTTTGTATTTTATTTTACTTCAACAAGCCAAGTGAACTATGTAGACCAGGACAGATGCTGAGGTTTTTCCCTGGTTTGCTATGGCAAACCCCAACTGTATCCAAAGAATTCCCTAGGGACAAGTCATTCACTGTAACGAATCTTCAGGTGTCTTGACTGCCTCCCTCTTCTCTAATTCCAGCAAGCTCCTTATGGCTCCCTCTATGAAGTACCTGCTGGATACTTTGCCTTATTCTGGCCTCGCGCACACACACTCTCATTCAATCCCCACAACAACCCTGAAGGGAGGCATCATCGTTACCTCCAATTTTGCACATGAAAAAACAGGTTCAAGGAACAGAGCCACTGACTGGGACAGCTTGACCAGAAAGCTGCTCTAACGCTGAAAACTTATATTCTCCTCACTTCCCAACTTACACTTCCCAAGATGACAAAAATGGAAAACTCAAGACTGGGCTATCAACAGCTGCAGATGTGGGAGGCAATCCCTTCGCAACTTCCCAAGAGGTGACAGAGAAGAGGACTGCTGGGCGCGGTGGCTCATGCCTGTAATCCCAACACTTTTGGAGGTCGGGAGATCAAAGTGGGAGGATTGCTCGAGTCCAGGAGTTTGAGACCAGTCCAAACAACATAACATACAAAAAAATCAAAAAATTAGCCAGGCATGGTGGCATGCACTGTAGTCCCAGCAACTCGGGAGACTGAGGAGGGAGGATCACCTGAGCCCAGGAACCCAGGAGGTCAAGGCTGTGGTGAGCCCTGATTGTGCCACTGCACAGAGTGATGATGACAGAGTGAGACCCTGACTCAAAAAAAAAAAAAAAAAGGAAGAGGACTGTTCCGATAGTACTGGGATCACAAGGACAGAGCTTGCAAGAACCCAAGAGAGTGTGAGGAAAGCAAGCCAGACCCTGCCTGGCCACATACAACCACAGACTGGAAGCCAGCAGGTCACCAGGGAGCACAGGGGGAAAACTGGAGGTGCGTGGACCTGTGTCTCCCAAGGAAGAGTGGAATGAGATAAAGATTTCTTTTTTTTTTTTTTTTTTTTGAGTTGGAGTCTCACTCTGTCACCCAGTCTGGAGTGCAGTGGCGGCCACCGCAGCCTCGACCTGCTGGGCTCCGGCAATCCTTCCGCTTCAGCCTTCCACGTAGCTGGAACTACAGGCGCGCGCTACCACAACCAGCTAATTTTTGATTTATTGTAGAGATGAGCTCTTGCCAAGTTGCCCAGGGGGGTATAGAACCCGTGGGCTCCGGCAATCCACTCACCTCAGCCTCCCAAAGGCGCAGGATTACAGGCTGAGCCATCGAGCCCTGTTAAGATAGAGGTTTCTAAGTGACCAACCCAGCCTCTTTCTCCTCATTGGTATCTGACGAACCAACCCACAGAATTGGAAATTTCTCGTTTTTAAATGGAAAGAACACACACACCATGAACTTGTTTCCTATCTTTCCTTCCCATTCTTTGTTTCTTCAGAGCAGCAGGCAAGAACTATGCCAATGGGGCCTGAAAGGTGAAGACTGGAAGAAGGTGACAAAGGCAGCTGACTGTCTGGCTACATCTGAGTTACTGAGATGCAGAAACACCCTGCTCATAGCCTAGGCCTCTCTTTTCTCCCCCTGCACACCCTCAGCAGAAGCTGTTTGCTGGCTGTTGTAAAAAGTAGTCTTTGTTCTTGGAGTTTAACCAGCACAGGCCTCAAATTTCCATTACATACACAGCTCTAAACTCCTCCTACACCACCTTCATGACCTCAGGCTAAAGAAAGAAAAAAGCTGGCCATAAACATCCTGGGCTAAGAGATGGAAACCTCCTCTCAAGAGAGATGGCCTCTGAGGAGAACCTCTGGTCTCTCTATAAAGCTAGTCGTGTCGCTGGGAGGACCAGAAATGCCCAGAAAGATATGCACCAAGAAAAGCTCACTTGGCAAAGATTTAAGGGGTAATATCCCATAAAGCACAGAAATGGGGCAGCAAAGTCACAAGATCTTGGCTTGTGGGATGACCATATCAAAAGACAGACTCGGCGTACTGTGAATGATGAGGGTGGGGTATTATCAGAAAGCAGAGAAAACCAGGACTCACAAAGTAAGTTACGGAAGTGCATCTGGCACTATCCAAGGGAAAGACGATGCTTTGGGGACAGAGATGTGATGTGACAGTCACAGGAAATTATCAGTTGAGTTGGAGACAGGCAGGGATGGAATATTCCTTCATATTCTCCCTCCACCTGTCTTTCTAAAAAACCTCTAGTTCCTAATCTTTCCCCTCCCTATCCCCTCTCTTTTTTTTCTTTCTTTCTGAATCAGAGTTTCACTCTGTCACCCAGGCTGGAGTGCAGCAGTATGATCACAACAATCACGGCTCACAGCAGGCTCAGGCAATCCTTCCACCTCAGCATCCTGAGTAGCTGGTACTACAGGCTCCTGCTTCTATGCCAGCTAATTTTTAAATTTCTTGTAGAGACGAGGTTTCACTATGTTGCCCTGGCTGGTCTTAAACTCCTGGGCTCAAGCAATCCTCCTGTCTCAGCCTCCCAAAGTGCTGGGAGCCACTGCACCCAGCCTAATTTGCTTTTCTAGCCACCTACCTAGCAGGGAAATGTAGTGTCCCAAATGGAGAATACAAATGTTCAGATACTAGAATAGGGATGGGTGGCCTCTTGTGAATTAATAAATTAGCCTGAGCTGATGCTTGACCACAAGGGACTCTGCACCTCTGGAAGTCCTGGTAAAATGTTTCTAGAATGTGAACAACTTTGAAGCATCTGTATTCCAATCACCTATTCAGAAGCTAGAGAACCAGAGAAATTTGGGGGTTCTCCCAGTCAATTAGCTGAGGACAGGAATGACCAATGTGTGAATGCAAGACTTATCTGTTATCCTATGACAACATCTATCTCAGTTAGGGATAAGAGGGACATCTAAGACTAAGCAGTCCTGAGTCAGGTCTCTGGGGTGGTATGAAAAGGTACAAGAGAGAGTTTCAGGGAAAGCGTTTTGTTCAGGATGACATGTCCCATAACGACCAGGCAAGGTTTGGAAGGTGATTATATTAATAAGATATGCAGGTCTGGATTTGTTGTTTTAAGAGACAGAGTCTTACTATGTTGCTCAAACCCCTGGGCTCAAGTGATCCTTCCACCTCAGCCTCCCAAATACCTGGGATTACAAGCATGAGTCACAACACCCAGCTAGATCTGGGGTTTTTTTTTTGTTTTTTTAGTTAGAGTCTCACTCTTGTCGCCCAGGCTGGAGTACAGTGGCATGTTCACAGCCACCACAGCCTCGACCTGCTGGGCTCAGGCAATCCTTCCACCTCAGCCTTCCAAGTAGCCGGAACTACAGACACACACCACCATGCCTGGCTAGTGTTTTTGTGATTTATTGTTGAAACAAGCGCTCACCAAGTTGCCCAGGCTGGTCTCGAACCCCCGGGCTCAGGCAATCTTCTTGCCTCGGTCTCCCAGCCAATCTGGGTAGTCTTAATTAGAGCAGGTTGTGGGCTCTAAAAAGTTAAGGATTTCATAATCCATCTTCCTACTTCTAGCCTTTCATTTCTCCTAATCATTTCTTAGCCATGAATCACCTCTGGCAGCTTCGTTTTCTTATTGCACATGCCCCATTTTGAAGAAAGGCTCCATGCCCACCTGGGGACAGTAGTACTTGCTTTTGATGCCCCTTAGAAAATTCTCAACAAAGGCTCCAAACATGGCTCACAACCCTGGCTCACAAAGGCAGAAAGAGGCTGGGCGAGGTAGAGCCCATCAGAAGGTCAAGGCTCTGCACTCAGGCTCCATCCCATTCTGACCACGGCACTGGTTTCTCAACTGAAGCAGCTCCTAGGATTTCAGTCAGAAAAACTATGCAAGGGTATGTTCTTATACAGAATCTCTCCAACATTATTCTTGGCTCTGCTAACATTGCTTTGGCTTCAAAAAAGCAATAAATAAAGCAAACAGAAGGTTCCCGAACATCCGGGCTGGACTAAAGGGTTTTGCCCTTACTGAGCCAAAGGGAATATTTAGTCCAAGGAGATACATTCTGCTGGACACCTGACACTTGCACATGATTTTTCCTTGGGAGCCCAGCCCTGCACAGGGAGGCTCTGCTATATGAGAATCAAAGTTGCTAAGTTACCAGAAGGCATGGTGGAGAATGGAACAGCCAGGAACTCCAGGAAAACAACAACAACAATACATCAGCAGGAGAAAGGGAAGAAGAGACAGGAAATAAAATCCTCAGTTCTAGAAGATGTATCATGATAAGACATAGAGAAGGTATAGAAATAACAGCTCTTACTATTCTGGATGCCTTGAATCCCAACCCAAACCAGAAAAAGGAATGCTTTGATCTCATTCTATTATCTATTTTTTGCCTGAAAAACTGGATACAACAAACAAACACATATGTAGTAAGAGCTCAATAAATGCATACTAGTTGAATGGTCAGAACTCTCCCAGGGAAGAGACCACAGAGATGAAGGTTTGGAAGGGGCTCAGGGGGAGGATGTGTACCAAGTTGTGCAGTAACAGGGTGGTGACAGAGTCCATGAGTGCGATCCAGGAGGCTGCCATGTGTATGGTCTTGTCACCAAAGTCAATAGATCACCTTCCTCAGCATCACATACTTGGAGCTTTACCAAATCTCAGGCATTTTCTCCTTTAGTCCTTCCACTAAAACCCCATAGCTTACTTTTCCCAAGTGAAAAGGCCAAGAAAAAAATCCGTTTTATTTGTCAGAACTACCCATAAGGTAAACAAATACAAAAGCGTGTGCTAGCCAATTAAACAGGAATGCAGGCTTCTGGCAGCTCCATGACCCAGTTTTTCCATTCGCTTGATGCACGTGAACCACCATTACTGAGCTAACCTCTATGGCTTGAGGGGGGAAAAAGAGAAAGGCTTACCATGTGTTTCTACAAACCTTTCCCACCTCCTTTTTCTTTTCTTTTTAAAAAAATTTTTTTGTAGAGACAAGGTCTCGCTATATTGCCTAGGCTGGTCTCTAACTCCTGGGCTTGGACAATCCTCCCACCTCAGCCTCTCAAAGTGCTGGCATTACAGACAAGAGCCACTGTACCAGATCACCTCCTTTTTCTTAAGAAAAAAGAATTCTGAACATCTGTATACCTAACCCTGAATTGTACCCCACATCTTTAAAAGAAAAAAAAGAAAAAGAAAAAAGCAGAATTCCATTTCATCCAATTCCCACTGAATGGAAAGGAAGCAGAGTAAAGTAGAAAGAATGTGGGCTGTGGTGTCACCAAGGCCTGGGTTTAAACCCTTAGTCTGTTACAACTCACTAGCCATGAGATTCACAGCAAGGATATCAGACCTCTACAAGCACTAGCTCCCTCCTTTGTAAAACAGAGACGTCTGTAACTTTTACATAAATTACTGAGGTAACTGGAGGAGATCATCCATGTTCAGGTAGCATACAGGGCATAGCATGTGCTCCATAAGTGTTCCTGTTCCCTCAACTTGGGTTCATACTATACGCACAGAAATGGACAGAAGGTTGCGATTAAGGAGTTTTATGCAATAAAAAAGATAATCCACATCTTAGAACAGGACTGGGAACAGTTCAGCAATATTTTTTAAAACTTTAAGAAAACTGGAGTACTCTTAGGTCTTCAGACAACTGCTACTATCAGTTGCCATTAAAAAAAAAAAAAGCTGGGATGTCCAAGGACTTTCTAGATGCATTGGAACTTACATACACACTGACTGAGCCACTTGAAACTTCTGAGTCAGAAGAAACAAGAACCAGAAAGTTGGGAGTTAAGTCTTAGAGCACAAAGAGAAAGGCACTGTAGCTTTGTGATTAACAGATCGATTGTGGTCAGGAAACAGGTTCGAATCTCAGCTCCACCCATACCAGCTATGTGACCCTGGGCTTCTCAGAAGGATTAAGAAGAAAGAGCTTTGAAGTCCAGTCCCTGAGCATGGTAAATGCTTAATAAATGCTTACTTTGTTGCATCACACTGTGGAACTCTGAGCCTTGATACCTGTAATGGTTCTGCATTCAAGGCAAAAAGAAGTTGGAAGGAGCCAGGCTCGGTGGCTCAGCCTGTAATCCTGCGCTTTGGGAGGCTGAGGTGAGTGGAGTGCTTGAATCCGTGGGTTCAAGACCCGCCTGGGCAACTTGTCGAGACCTCATCTCTACAATAAATCAAAAAAATTAGCTGGGCATGGTACTGCATGCCTGTAGTTCCAGCTACTTGGAAGGCCGAGGCGGAAGGATCGCCAGAGCCCAGCAGGTCGAGGCTGGGCGATAGAGTGAGACACCAACTCAAAAAAAAAAAAAAAAAAAAGAAGAAGTTGGAAGGTAGAGATAAATGAGAAATGCAGAGAGATGAACCCTTGGGGGTTGCAGAATGCAAAATGGGGGAGGAGCATGAAGTTTCCAGTTTAAGGTCATGGATATTTCAGAACCAGGTGAGAAGCAAGGCACCAGAATGCTTTGTCTTCGCTCCCACGGACACCATACAAAATGTACCCTCACTCACGAAAAGCATGTAGGAACAGAGCCAATGCACAATCCCACTTGCTAGGATAAAGAAAAACACCCCAAACCCAACGTCCAAACTTACAAAGACATTAAATTCAAAACAACCAAAGTCGACGCCTCATGTGCAAAGGATCTTAATTAAACACTGTCAAACATGCCAATGTGAATGCAGTGCCTAGGCCTATTTATTATGAAATAAACTTGATTAAGAACAAATCCCTTCTAAGAAGAGGAAAGAACCCAGCAACTCTCGTACACATCAAATGCTGTTCTCAATTATCCTTTTTCCTCTGAACTTCACAAAGTACCAGCAGGTGGGAGATAATTAAAGTTTTAATAAAACTTGTTTTACATGCCTCAGTTGGAACGTTTTTGTTCCACAAAGCTTTTCCCTCTCCAGTCCAAAGATGCACCCACAAAGAAAGATTTTTTTTTCCAAAATAACATTTTTCTGGTTACATCTGGGGTTTTATGACTTCAGACAGATGAGGGTGGAGGAGGTAATTTATGAAAAGGAATATTTCTCTTTATCCATATTTACATTCTATAAGGGAGTGCATTTGGTTTCTGGATTCTCCTCCCATGCCTATCAGGGGAATAGAATTCTTGCTCCCATTTGACGAGATTTATGGGGCAACGAGAGGTCTTCGGGAGTGATGCTAGCTACACCAGCCGGCTCATGAAAACGGGCCCTCTGTTTGCAAGAAGTGCTGACTTAGAAAGCTTGTATTTTTCTCTGATAAATCTCTCGTTTTTAAAAGCAGTCATCTTATAGCTCACCACCCCCTCACACACACTCAGCCTCCACATAAGCCTTTCCCAGTCTAAAAGCGCTAACATTTTCTTCTTGGGTAGCTTGTAATTGACTAGGTTATACACGTCTGTCCTGCTGCCTATAATAGATCCCTGGGATCACAAAAGCTAACGACAGCACATTGCACATATCAACCCATGAAGATGCTCTATCTACATCGAGACAAGGAGGACAACTGTGTTCCTTTTCAGAAAAGGAAACCAAGACAGTGAGAAAATAACGATGATGCTTCAATGCAAGGGACCTGAACCCCAAGACTTGGGCTTTTAGCTCTGGATGGATCAGAGATTGCATTTACTTGAGAGTAACTTAAGCTAACCCCACCATGCACAACCCAATAATTATAATTTGGGGCATTTTAATTGGACTCAGACCACAGGGTTTGAATTTAAGAAGGTGCAAGTTAAAGGACTGTGTGTAGGGACTATGGCTAGAATGCTGCCTGCAAGTTACAATCCACTTTCTCCTCAGACCTCAACAAACCTGCCCTGTGCCTTTCTTCTGCCACTGCACAGCCAGGCCCCCCATCACCCAAACACCAGGATCCTGAGTGCTGGAGTCACAAATCCCCCGTCCCCATCCCCATCCCCAACACACTCACAACCACACCTGGCAAGTACATGTCTGTACAGCAGGGTCTTGCAATCTCAGCACTGCTGACATTTTGTTGTGGGGAGTGGGGGTGCTGTCCTGCCACTGTAGAATGTTTAGCAGCACCCCTTGTCTTTACCCAGAAGATGTCAGTAATGCCCACTAGTTGAGCAATCAAACATGTCTCCAGAAAAATCAGGAGATTTTTAGGGCAATGAAACTACTCCGTATGATGCTATCATGGTGGATACATGTCACTATATATTTGTCAAAACCAAAGAATGTACAACACAAAGAATGAAACCTGACATTAGCTATGGAATTTAGATAATAATAATTTATCAAAATTGTCAACATTGGATGATCAGTTATAAAAAATAGAGCACCAGTGGTAATAATAGCAGAAACTGGAGAACAGGGAAGAAGCATGTGTGAACTCTCTGTATTTTCTGCTCAACTTCTCTGAAAACCTAAAATTGCTCTATAAAACAAACTCTATTCATTAAAAAAATTTTTTAAAAAGTCTCCAGACATTGCCATATTCCCTAAAGCAAAACTGCTCTGGTTGAGAGCCACTGCTGTTAGGGGGAAGGGAGCCCGCCTACTCAGGCCAGGTCCACATTTCTGTATAGAGGGTGGACAAGGTGAGCTTTCTGCATGTACACAGATTGCTGAACTCCTCTAGGGAATAATCTTACTAGAAAAGGAAGCGGCTGGGCTCGGTAGCTCAACCTGTAATCCCAGCACTTTGGGAGGCCAAGATGAATGGATTGCCTGAGCCCCCAGGTTCGAGACCAGCTGGGCAACTTGGCAAGATCTCGTCTCTGCAATACAAAATTAGCTGGGCGTGGTAGTACACGTCTATCGTTCCGGTTACTTGGAAGGTTGAGGCAGAAGGATCACCGGAGCCCAGCAGGTTGACACTGGGGTGGCCATGAGCGTTCCATTGCACTCCAGCCTGGGTGACGGAGTGAGACTCCACTTCAAAACAAAAAAAAAGAAGCAAGGAACCCAGTCTCTTAGGAATTCCCAGGCAGAGGCTGGACAGAGGGACACAGTCCTCCTGTGTTGGCCTCAAAGACAGTATCCTGGCCACTATATTTAGTCTTTGGTAAGAACACCCTCCTTGGTTTTCACTTTTCCAAGAATTAGTTCTATAGCCCAGCCTGACATAAGGAATGGGAAGCATTGGGTTTCCCAGAGGCCAAAGGGAGAACCAGAGGGTGGTTGCCTTTGCATCTCTGCCACTTGTGTTCTAATCTGTTTACAGATTCTGGCAAAGTCGACAGAGGGGCCCCATGCATACCATCTCCTGCTTTGTGCTATCTGCTGCTGACATACTCCCTTCTACTCAAATGTATAATGAAGATGGGTCTTAAAACTGTTCCTGGCCAGACACAGTGGCTCATGCCTATAATCCAGCACTTTGGGAGGTTGAGGCAGGAGGATTGCTTGAGTCCAGGAATTTGAAACCAGTCTAGGCAACAGAGAGAGACCTTGTCTCTACAAAAAAAAAAATCAAGAAAATTAGCCAGGTGTGGTGATGTATACCTGTAGTCCTAGCTACTCAGGAAGCAGAAGTAGAAGGATCTCCTCAGCCCAGGAAGTTGAGGCTGCAATGAGCTATGACTGTACCACTGTACTCCAGCCTAGAAGACAGAGTGAGACCTGACAAAAATACAAAACAAAACAAAACAAAACAAAACAAAACACTGTTCCTGTACCTCTCGGCATTGCTGGGAGGATTAAGCTGGCTTGTGTACATACGGCACTTAACATGGTGCCTGGCACCCCATACATGCTTACCAGATGGTTTAGCTATTATCTTTATTTGTGTTTCAACTTCACTTTAAACTAAAATCTAAACATTTATTAAGCTATCCAGTCCTTCCACTTCTCATCTCACTAACCCTAGCCCAGCGAAGTTTCTGTGGAATTGACATTTGTTTTTATAGAGAGCTGTTCCTGGTAATAGAACCCTCTCATCTAGTTCTAAACCCCCTTAAATCCTCTACCAACAGACACTTGAACCTCTCCAGATCTCTGGAACAATAAAACGAACCAAGCTGTCCTGATCACTCGCCTGTAGCCACTCAACAAACTTACCCTATTTCTCAGTTGTTGCTTATCACATCTTTTTTTTTTTTTCCCAAACCAGTCTGTTCATATGCCTGGCTGTTTAAATTAATCCCCTCGTAGAAAAATCCCTGCAGCAGATAAACATGGGATCTGTAATGGAAACTCCAGCATGCCCAACAATGGTGCCACTGTCACACATGCGTGAGCTTTCAAGAAAGCCAGGGATTGGCAACCCAAGGCTGCCGTGCCCAGGAAAATTATTTCCTGTGGGAGAAAGAAAACAACCTTCAGCCCCTGGCAGGTCCCAGGCAAGCCCAAGCCAGGTTCAGTGGAGAACGTGAATGCTCTGTCTCTAGCAAAGGAAGGCAGAGGTGACGGCTGTTCCCACCCTTCAAGGCCCCAGTTAGGAAAAGCAGTTGGGTAAGAATCAAAGCTGCAACATCGATCCTGGCTTTCTCCTAGCATCGCTGAAACAAAGCCACTGTGGGCTGCCCAACACTGCTTAGAGGACAATTAGCAAGATGGATCATGTGGTTGACAGAGACAGAAAAAAAAATGAAACTCAATTTCTTCTTGAAAGCACCTTCTAGGGTTGAATGCATTGTTATCCCATTTGTCAGATATAGAAAGGCAATCACTTAAATTTAATAAGAGAAGGAAAATGCTGGGCAGCCTCACTGACATCCTGCTGCATGTTCTGCTATTATTGAAAGGAAATTGAGAAATTACGGGCAGTATAGCCTATTAGTTTCATAATGCGTAGTCCCATGGTGATTGGCAAAGACTTCTCCACTACAGTGTGCTCTTTAACTCCCTGTTAAATGAATTCTTGGTTCAGCATTGTTTAAAGATGGTTTGACATTGTACACCTAGAAGTTTCCCATATAGTCAGTTGGCCAATATGAGGGGACCCCCCCAAGTGAAATTTATTTATTTAAAAATTGTGTATTTATTTTTACATGTTTAAACTTCAGTCACCTTCAAAGTACTCTTGATTGGATGCAATACACCTATCAAGATGCTTTTCCCATGGCTCAAAACAGTTTTTGAACTCGTCCATTTTGATGCCTTTTAGGGCTTTTGCTGTTGTACGTTTCACCTCTTCCACACTGGCAAAACGTTTCCCTTTGAGAACTTTTTTCTTTTTTCTTTTTTTTTTGAGTTGGAGTCTCACTTCATTGCCCAGGCTGGAGTGCAGTGGCACACTCACAGCCACCCCAGTGTCGATCTGCTGGGCTCCGGCGATCCTTCCGCCTCAGCCTTCCGAGTAGCTGGAACTATAGGTGTGCACTACCATGCCCGGCTAGTTTTTTTTATTTATTGTAGACATGAGGTCTTGCCAAACTGCCCAGGCTGGTCTCGAACCCCCGGCTCAGGCATTCCCCTCACCTCGGCCTCCCACAGTGCTGGGATGACAAGCTTGAGCTACTGTGCCCGGCCAAGAACTTTTTTCATTCGAGGAAACAAAAAAAGTCGCTCTGGGTAAGACGGGGTGAACAGGGAGGGTGGGGCATGGGGGTCATGCCATTTTTGGTAAGAAAAAAAAACTGCTGAACACCCAGCAAGGCGTGGGCAGGTGTGCTCAGAAATCACCCATCATGACATGGGCAGACGCATTGAAAGAACCTCCAAAAAAAGGTTCATTCACAACAACACTAGCTGGGACACTGATGCCAATGGGTTCCCAGAACACTTACCTAGTGGGAGAAGCCTGTACTGTAAAGGGGCCCACCCTCCAAAAAATAATTCTGGTTTTTTGGTGGGTCCCCCCTCGTATTTAACTTTCAAGTAACTACCTACCTACTGGGTGCATTTCTTCCCTCCGAGCTACTCATCTTTGCTCCTACCGCCGCCCCAGCCTTGGCATGTCCAGAGGCTCTTCTAGCTCAGGGCTCAGGGTTTCTCCACCTCAGTTCTAGGGAGTTGGATCATTTCTTGCAGTGGGGGAGGGGGGTTGCCTTGTGCGCTGCAGGATGTTTAGCAGCATCTCTACTACCATCTCCCATCTGGACAAATATCCCCTTAGGGGCAAAACTGCCCCCACTGTCTGAATTCTGTGCCCTGTGCTCTTCTGGGATCACACTCTTCAAGCTCCTACTGCCTGGGGCACTTATGGTCTCATCTTTACTTCTGAACTCCTATTCTGCTGTCAGGAACCAGTTTGGATGTCCCCTAGCCTGAAAAACTACAGAGAGCCCACACGCATATGGCTTGCCTCTCTCTCAGTTCCTTGAGGGCAAAGACTTTTTTTTTTTTTTTCTTTTGAGTTGGAGTCTCATTCCATAGGCCAGGCTGGAGGACAGTGGCACACATGCTCACGGCCACTCCAGCGTTGACCTATTGGGCTCTGGTGATCCTTCTGCCTCAACCTTCCAAGTAGCTGAAACTACAGGCATGCACTACCACGCCTAGCTAATTTTTTATTTATTGTAGAGAAGAGGTCTCGCCACGTTGCCCAGGCTGGTCTCGAACCCACAGGCTCAGGCTATCCACTCGCCTCTGCTTTCCAAAGTGCTGGGATTACAGGCTGAGCTACCAATCCCAGCCAACTTCTTTATTCATTATTATATATCCAGGAATTAGCACAGAGCCTTACAATACAAAACTAAAAATTTAGTACATTCCTCCTGTCTCTCCAGGCTTAGGTCATTTTCTGCTCTCTCTTATGAAGAATTAGGTACAGGGATTCTCTCCTGGGAGACAGTAAGCTTCTTGAAGGGAGGATCTTGCCCAATTTGTACATTTTACAAGGTGAATGTAGTCACATGTGCCTGTGATCCCAGCTACTTGGGAGGCTGAGGCAGAAGGATTGCCTGAGTCCAGGAGTTCAAGGCTGCAGTGAGCTAAGATCACGCCACTGTACTCCAGCCTGGGCAACACAGCGAAATCCCATCTCTAAAATAAATAAATAAAATGTACAGAGTAAACCACAGGGTTTTTGGTAAAGTCAATTATATCTTCAAGCTATAGCTTTTAACACTGAAGTTTTACTAAAGATATAACCAAAAAGCACACGAAGAGAGAAAGCATTTTATGGATGGGAAAAATGAGGTTCAGGAATGCCCAAGGCCACAAAGCCAGGAGCTGCAGCCAAGCATCTGGCTCCAGAAACCACACTCTTCCCCACCATAGATTCTTGCCTCTTGTGGAAATAGACAGACACGTTAGGTAAAAACGTCAGGAGGAAATCTCTTTCTTCCCAGAAGGCTGCTAGCCAATCATGGTCAGCATTTAGGATTCTCCTTGGGTGGGAAAGGGAAGGTGATAAGCTTATTTACAAGCAAGTAAACCTGTTATTTCAGAGAAGAGAAAAATGAACATTAGGTTTTCAGATTCTTACTGGGACTGGGCCTAGGCCTAATTCAGCACTTTGTTAGTAAGCCCCCAAACCACTCAAAAACTAATGCCTACAAAGAAGGCCAACAACAATTGCTTTTTTTGTTTAAATAAAAAGAAAATTTTCTAAAATTAAAAAGCTCAGGACGCAGACATGTTAAAAATGACCCAATCTGGTAGGTTGGAAGCTTCTTCTGAGAGGCAGAGGGCCTCTGAGACACAACCTGGACTTTAGGAAAAGTCAGATCTGCATCCTAATTTGCATCCGCTAAACCCTTCTAAGCCTCAGCATCACCATCTGTAAAATGCAGGGATTTGGCGGGGGATGATATCTAAATTAAATGGGATAACAGTATCTGGCACAGAAGTGGACATTTAATCAATGTGAGCTCCTCTCCTTTTTGCAGTTTATTCCAGGAAAGAATGCTGGCCTGGTTTCAACTCCCAGCTCTGCCCAGACTCAATGTGACTCAAGTACTTCAACCCCCCTGGCCTCAGCTTCCTTGCTGGTAAAATGGGGAGTACAATACCTACCTCTAACAACAGTCACAAGATTCAACAGTCACAGGACTCAAGGACATATCACACATGAAAACCAACATAGGCACGGTGTCTCACGCCCGTAATCCCAAAATTCTGGGAGGCTGAGGCAGGAGGATCACTTGAGGCCAAGAGTTTGAGGTCAGACTGGGTAACATAGTGAGACCTTATCTCTACAAAAAAATTTAAAAAGTTACCCAGGTGTGGTGGTGTGTGCCTGTAGTCCCTGCTTACTCAGGAGGCTGAGGCAGAAGGATTGCCTAAGCCCAGGAAGTTGAGACTGCATTGAACCATGCGCATGCAACTGCACTCCAGTCTGGGTGACAGAGCGAGACCCTGACTCAAAAAGAAAAAAGAAAAAGAAAAAGAAAACCAGCACAGTGCATTAAAACAAAAAAATGTTAGCTAAATCTGATTGACAGTCTTTTGTCCTACAAATACTGCATGAAATTTTCCCCCTCAACTTGCTGTTTAAACATGTCTTCATGTAGTTCCATCTGCCCATAAGCTGGACAGCGACACCAGTCAGCGGTTTCAGCCCTCCATGGTCATCTCCCCAAAATACCCTCAGGGTGTTTGTCCCAGCTGGTGAGTCAGGATTGAACTTGAAACCAGGGAAAGTATTGCTACTATCAACCCACCTCTCACCAATCTTAGCTATTACTCACTGTCCCTGTATGTAGAAAGGACAAATGTCTATAATCCATTCCGGATATAAATCAACATTAGCTCTAACATTTTTAGAAATAAAGGTAATAGAAAAAAAAATTAACTCCCAGTATCTGCCTCTGCTATAGCCATGAGATTGACCCTTCAAGCAGGAAGCATGAGAGTATCTTTCTGAACCCTGAAAATCATGGTGAAGACCCTAAGAATACCTATATGGGGGCAGACATAGATTTATTAGGGAGAGTGCAGTGGAGGAAAAAGATGGCACAAGAAAAGATTTTTCACTCACTGGGCTATCTTTCCCAGCCTGCTTCCCCAGAGGGGGGAGCAGAAAAGGCTATTTAAAGGCAACTGTCACTCAAAGGCAATGCCACTGGCTTTCCAGGACCTGTTTTTTTTTTACTCCAAACCTGTTTATAAAGAAGTGAGGGGCTGGGCATGGTGGCTCACACCTGTAACCCCAGTACTTTGAGAGGCCAAGGTGGGAAGATTGCTTGAGGTCAGGAGTTCGAGACCAGCCTGGGCAAAATAGTGAGACCTTCATCTCTACTTATAATTACAACAAATAATAAATATAAAGAAGTGAGGGAGGAAGTGAAGGGTCACAGAGCATAAGTACCACTGTAGTCCCTTCTCCTAGCATTCTGACTACCATGCTGCTACCCAAAATATTTTAACACAATGAATGACTGCAATAAAAACAGTAATAAAAGCAACTAATGGTTATTAGCTTACCTCTTCTATTCCACTATAAGTTGTATGCTTTGACTCTTAATACCCACTACAGCCTTTTGAATTATTAATTTCTTTTTATTATTATTATTTTTAACAGACATAAGGGTCTCGCTATGTTGTGCAGGCTAGTCTCGACTCCTGGGCTCCTGCTTCAGCCTCCCAAAGTGCTAGGATTGTAGATGTGAGCCACTATGCCCAGCCCCTCTGAGGTATTATTATCCCCACTTTTCAGATGGAGCACTAGACTCAGAGAGGCTAGGGAAACTTCCTAAACTCACACAACCCACAAGTGAAGCCAGATTGTCTAACTCCACAGCCAAAGGGCTTTAATTCAAAGATGAGACTAACTCCCTCCAGGAATGGCCCCCTCAGGAGCCCCTCACCCCAGACAGGTGTTTAAGAGAATTCGTGTCTCTTAGTGAAAAAAAGTCACCAGTCTGTGGACAAAAAGGAGTTAAGGCTGCATTTGTACTCTTAGAACTCCAAGTTTTCTCAATTTTGTGGGCTGAGGTCAGACTTGTAGCATTAACTTTAATGTAAATTTTTTTGGAGGTGATTCATGTAGAGTTCCTGCCAAGAATTTTAATAATTAGCCTGAATTAGACCAAACTCTGTCTGTACATGCCTAGCAACATCTGCTGATCTAACAGTTATCCTGTAAGCCTACAAAGCCGAGGAAGGGCTAGCCAAGCAGCACTGGAAATCCCAGGCTCTGAGTGGGGTTTGGTGTGAAGAATGGCACCTGCCCGTGACCTCGGCCTTCTATCCAATGGACAGCTGGCTCTGGCTCTGTAATACTCCACAGCCACCAGGGACAAAGGGAAGGGGCGCACAACTCAGAAAAGGCTCATAAAAGAAAACCCTTTCCCAACAGTCTCCTTTCTACCGTGAGCTGAGGGCTGTGAAGGGTTTCTTTCTACTGTGGTGATTTTCAGCCTTTTTCCCAGCTCTGACTCAACAGGTTCCCATCAGCAATAGGAACTCACCCATGTGGCGGCGTTTCTTTAAGGGCAGGGGAGGAATCCAGATCTTTGCTCCTCCACCCTTAAAGAAGCAGAATCTTTAAGGGTGGGAACCCGCACAGTTTGGCAAAGCCCCCTGGAGGATCTGTTTCCCATCTTCCCCTCCTCCGGGTCACACACAAGCGCACAATCACACACAAACTCATCTTCTCACACAAGTACCCACAAAAATCCATACTCTCACACAAGCACACAAATTCATACTTTCACATAAGCACACACAAATTCATACTCTCATACAAGCACACACACACATATTCATACTTTCACACAAGTACATACACACAAATCTGTACGCTCACACAAGCACACACAAATTCACACTCTCACAAACACACACAACAAATTCACGCTCTCACATAAGTATAAACATACAAATGCATACCCTCCCACAGGCGCATACTCTTACACAAGTACACACTCAAATGCACTCTCACACAAGCACACACATAAATTCATACTTTCACACAAGCACACACACAAATGTATACACACATAACACTATGACTCTAACACACAGACCCCAAATATACTCTGCCAATGGATCAAGCCTTCCCTGGCAGGCCATGTCATTAAAACCACAGAAATTAATACATTAAACTTGTAAAATAAAAAATGTATGAGCTTCTTCATGCAGTCTTCAAAACAGAAAGGGACGTTTAGGGCAACCTGTTTCTCCAAAATGGAGGCGTGCTGTTACAAGCTAGAATGGTAGTAAAATATAAGACATATTATTTATATAAGATATTCGTGGCTCACCACAGCCTCAATCTCTTGAGCTCAAGCTCTTGTCCCACCTCAGCCTCTTGAGTAGCTGGGACTACAGGCACACACCACCACGCCTGGCTGATTTTTGCATTTTTTATAGAGATAAGGTCTTGCCATGTTGCCCAGGATGGTCTTGGATTCCTGGACTCAGGTAGTCCTCCCACCTCAGCTTCCCAAAGTGCTGGGATTACAGGCATGAGCCACTGCGTCTGGCCCATATCACATTCTTTTTGTCATACTTGGTCCTCGATGTCCAGGTGCGTTCTACACTCACAGCACATCTCAGGCGTTCAATAGGCACAAGCGGCTGGGGTTGCCTTATAGACCACACATCTCTGGGAAATGGTACAGTACTGTTAAGAAAGGTCCAAAGTTCTGCTTACTTCTAAACTGTGTATTTCTGAATGACTCGCCTGCAAATGATGAATACATACGATGCTTTTAAAAGATATTTTAAAAATAAAAATGTTTCAGTTCATGCTTGCCCAATTACTACTAAACTCAAACTTCTTGGGCTTCAGCTTCATCAAATGTAAATAAAACTGGTCATAGTGGCTCATGCCTGTAATCTCAGCACTTTGGGAGGCTGAAGCAGGAAGACTGCTTGAGCTTAGGTGTTCTAGACCAGTCTGGGCAACATTCCAAGACACTGCCTCTACAAAAAATAAATCAGCCAGGAATGGTGGTGTGTGCTGTAGTCTCAGCTACTTGGGAGTCCGAGGTGGAAGGATTACCTGATGCCAGGAGATCGAGGCTGCAGTGAGCCATGATTGTGCCATGGCACTCCAGCCTGGGTGACAGAGTGAGATCCCAACTAAAAAAAAAAGTAAATGAAGATGAAAAAATGACGATACAACCACTCTTACTTACATGACTGTTGTAAGAATCATGTCTTATAATGCATGTGGAAGTGTTTTGTACAGTGCTATGCAAATACTAATTGTTGCTATTACAACTACTTAACAGATTAATAGTATCTTCTCTTCAGTCTATAAACATTTTGCACACACCTGTCCTACCTTTCCAAGACATAAAAACAGTAAGAAATCCACACCAATAATCCCCTAGAACTGTTACCATGTCAGAAGCAGTAAACCTACTTTCCAGCCGGGCTCGGTGGCTCAGCCTGTAATCCCAGCCTTTGGGAAGCTGAGGTGAGTGGATTGCCTGAGCCCGCAGGTTCGAGACCCGCCTGGGCAGCGAGACCTCATCTCTACAATAAATCAAAAAATCAGCTGGGCGTGGTAGCGCATGCCTGTAATTCCGGCTACTTGGAAGGCTGAGGCGGAAGGATCGCCGGAGCCCAGCAGGTCGAGGCTGCGGTGGCCAGGAGCGGCTACCGCACTCCAGTCTGGCGACAGAGTGAGACTCCAACTCAAAAAAAACAAAAACAAAAACCCTACTTTCCAAGAAAAATCCCAGCCAGACACAGTGTCTCACGCCTGTAATCCTAGTGCTTTTGGGGGCCAAAGTGGGACGATCACTCGAGGCCAGGAAGCCAAGACCAGCCTGGGCAACATATTGAGACCTCGTTTCTAGAAAAAAAAATTTAAATTAGTGGAGCATAGTGGTGGTGTACGCCTATAGTTCTAGCTACTCAGGAGGCTGAGGAAAGAGGATCACTCAAGTCCAGGAGGTCAAGTCCGCAATAAGCTGTGATTACGCCACTGTACACCAGTCTGGGTGACAGAGCAAGACTTTGTCTCTAAAAAATGAAAAACCACATCACAGTTTCTAAGTGATAGTTAAACTGTTCTGTTAAAGAGATAACTTGTTTAAATGAATGCCTTGCTTTAAAAACACATCACTGGTCATGGTCAGCAAATTCTGGAGGAAGCTAGCCTTGCCTCCAAGAGAATTCGACTAGTAAACAAAGATGGAGAAGGATATCCATCCTCACTCCACCTATTCCATCCTGTTCCCTTTCTTCCAGCCTGACTCCTTAATGAGTTTTAGCAAGTCATCTGTGAATTTAGGTGATTCCTGCTGTCTGCAAAATTTTAGGATTAAGAAGAGAACTATGTCCAAATATTTACTGATAGCTAAACAAAAGACCTGCTAGACATCCCCCCTTCAATCTGTTATGATAATGGAGACAATAATACAAGCTTTGAGCAGTGATTAAGTGAATAAGTGAGTAGTAATTATTTTATGAAGAGTGACTCATATAAAGAGAAACCAAAGAAAGCTTTTGTCTTCAAGGATTAAGTAGCCAGAGAACAAATCCTTGGTTCCAAAGGCCACCTGAGGTATTGGGCATGAGCGCCCTTCCACAGCAACAGAACACTAAGTCTGGAGCAGTCATAAATACCATCGATGACAACAGCTGAGCTATCAGCATATCAGTTTTTGAAGTGCAGATTCTATTGAATGTCAGCCTTTCCCAAAGTGTATTCCACAGGATAATAGGCACTTCATGAATGGGAAGAGGAATAGCAGGAGTCCCACAGCATATTGAGTTTTAGGAAACCCTGAATTAACACACAAATTCTCTTGGTCCTTCTATCGCACTACTGCTCAAGACTGTAACATAGGAGTTTTTGAGGGACAGAAAGGACTTTAACCATGGATTGGTTCTTTTATCAGATATGTAGTATTCTCAAGCTGACATGGGGATATCTTCAGACATGTCCACCCTCATACATAGCCACAAAATATACTGGTTGGCAGACAAAAAATGGAGGTAATTCCCGCCTCTTGAAACCAATTGTATGTATACCTTTGTTGGTTTCATACTTGAACTGCACACCAAAGTAGACACACAATAGCACTGGACGGGCCACTGACTCATGTACTAGGTTCAGCAGTACTCCCATTCACCTGCGAGTTCTCTGTTCTATCTCCTAGGCTACTCCCAATCCTCTTTCTATAGATACCTGCATCCCTTATTTCAAAGGATTCCTGCTTTTGTACCTAAAAAGGTACCAATAAAAAAGAGTGCCAGTGTTCTGAAACAGAATATAATCAACTTGTATTGTCTTAACTGAGCATTCCACAGAGATCGCTCAGGGTAAGAATGCACTACAAAGGAAAATGATTTCCTCAATTTTGACCCCTGACCTTTCTCCTCAAGTACCCATGGCTACCTCAAAAACCCATGTTCTACTTCTATGGACTAAGGCCATCATGGTTAAATCTGAATAATGCATGACAACATTCCCAAACATGGGCCAAGGGCCTCTTAGAGATGTCCTTCTATCCGCATGATTGTCTTTAGACCAAAAACTCAAAACTACACTGCCATTAGGTAAAGGATCTATGAAATCTTTTGATGTTAAAGAGAGCCTCATGCTTTAAAAAACTGGAATTCAAGACTAGCACTTGTAATAAATACACCCCCTGCCAGCAATCTGGTCTATTCACAAGATAAGACTATATCTCAAAATCATCTTTTAAGTTACAGAATAATGAATTAAATGATAAACATTTTTGGTTTTGTTTTAACCTTGTATAGCATAGCAAAATCCAAAATTAAAAATGCTCACAAACACCTGTAATCCCTGCACTTTGAGAGACTGAGGTGAATGAATTGCCTGAGCCTGCAGGTTGGAGACCAGCCTGGGCAACTTGGCGAGACCTCATCTCTACAATAAGTAAAAAATTAGCCAGGTGTGGTAGCACGTGCCTGCAGTTCTGACTACTTGGAAGACCGAGGTGGAAGGATCGCCAGAGCTCAGCAGGTTCACGCTGGGGTGGCTGTGAGCATGCCACTGTACTCCAGCTTGGGCAAGAGTGAGACACCAACTCAAAAAAAAAAAAAAAATGCTCATAAACATATATATTACACAACCATCCTCCCTGAAATTCTACAATTTTCCACTGTTCAGCATGACACAGATTAGAAGACTTTGTATTTATTTTTCAATGATATAAAGTAGAGGGAGTAGCTGGCGTGCTTTTAGAGTAAAGTCTCACTATAACATTTTGACAGACCTGCACTGATTAAAAAAACAACAAAGTCACCAAAACCTGGTTTGACATTTGACTATTCACAAAAGAAGGCATTTCTTTACTTCTGCCGGAGTTTTGCAAGGGATGAAAAATGGAGTTTTGATAAGCTTGTGTTCCAAAAGAAATGAATCTTGAACTACTGTAGGTGATGCTATGAACTAGACTAATGGGAAGCAGTATGCAATAGAGGATATATGTCTGAAGAAATGTTAGCAAGTGATAGCCCCTTTAATATCTCTATCTAGGTTGGGCTCAGTAGCTCAGCATATAATCCCAGCACTTTGAGAGACTGAGGCGAGTGGATTGCCGGAGCCAGTGGGTTCGAGACCCACCAGGGCAACTTGGAGAGACCTCGTCTCTACAATAAATCAAAAATTAGATGGACGTGGTAGCGCGTACCTGTAGTTCCGGCTGCTTGGAACACTGAGGCGGAAGGATCGCCGGAGCCCAGCAGGTCGAGGCTGTGGTGGCCATGAATGTGCCACTGCACTCCAGCCTGGGCGACAGAGTGAGACGCCACTCAAAAAAAAGAAATAAAGAAATACTTCTAATATGAAGACAGTTTATTTGCTAAGAGAAAAACCTTAAATTTCCTACAAGTTCTATCCAGTGCTAGGTTGGAGCACCATGTCACAGTTTCTAAATCAAATAACCCATGACTCAAATTCTAATCCTTTATAAGTGGTATAGAGAGATGATAAAATGTTTTCCAAATGCTGTTGTATTTTTTTTTTTTGGTCTCCCGATACATAATACTGTCTGGTTTTTTTTTTCTTTCTTTCTTTTTTTTTTTTTTTTTAAAGAATTTACCATCAGTTCCAAGTTACAGTTCAGTTGTTACAAATACTCAGAACTGATGATTTAAAAAAAAAACATACTTTCTACATGCAGCATTATTGCTTCAATGAATTAATGCCAACAAATGTGGTCAGTATTGTTTCCAGATTCTTCAAGCAATTGTACTCCTTGGAATGGTCAACCCAATCCCGTCTGTCCTTGATTACTCAATTTGCAGTCATTTGCAAACTAAAAATGACTTTTCTACAGCAAAAATGTAGGCACACCTGGGCCACTTTGTTCAGCAGTGGAACAAGTAATGTGGGCACCGCACACAGACTTTCTCACGTAGGGCTTCTCAACATAAAGTAAACTGCAGAAAAATCTCTCCCTAGATAAAGCCTTGGGGAAGAAAGATTCCATTTTTTGAGGGACTATGGACCTTAAGAGAGACTCCTTCTTGCTGTAGCTTATCTTTTTTAGCTTTTTTAAAAAAAGTTTTCTTTGCTGATTAACTCCATTCTGCCTATTCTCTCAAAGGACTCCAAGTTCCCACAGTACATATGTATTCAATTTTATTGCTTTGCACTTGATATATTGCTTTGTAACTGTTCAAGGCATTTTTTTGTGAACATTATGTTTCTGTCTCCCAAACTATACTCTAAGCTTCTTAACAATAAAAATCATGCCTTGCCTCCCCCTTGAGATTTTATTTTTTAACTACGATGCATTAAACCTATAAATTAATTTTGAAAAAAATGACATCTTTATAATATTTCATATTTCTAGCTAGGAACAGTCTGTTTCTCCATTAGTGCAAGTCTTTTTTTTTTTTTTAATGTCTAACCCAAGTTTTATAATTTTCCCCAACTATAAAAACAAAACAAGCCAGGCTCAGTGGCTCAGCCTGTAATCCTGCGCTTTGGGAGGCTGAGGTGAGTGGATTGCCTGAGCCCGTGGGTTTGAGACCCACCTGTGCAACTTGGTGAGACTTCATCTCTACAATAAATCAAAAAATTAGCCAGGCATGGTATTGCACACCTGTAGTTCCAGCTACTTGGAAGGCTGAGGTGGAAGGATCACAGGAGCCCAGCAGGTCGAGGCTGCGGTGGCCGGGAGCGTGCCACTACACTCCAGTCTAGATGACAGAGTGAGACTCCAATTCAAAACAAAACAAAAAAAAACATGGTAAAAATAACTTTGAGTGAGACTTTCTCTCTCTCCTCGGATCTCAGTCTGACTCTTAGAGGTAGTCCCCCTCAAGTTTCTCAAGCAGCTTCCAGAAGATGTTCGAGCATATACATATTTATATAAGCATAAATATCATCTTCTCCCTATGCCTTGTTTTTAAAAAACTAGGCCAGTTATCCATTTATTATCTTTCAGCTAGCAAAGGAAAAATATTTAAAGGGCACAGATCTATTTTCATAGATCAAGCAACAAAGGATGAATCTGGAGATGAGCAACAATAAACTGACAGCAGGCCCAGAAGGTAAATATAAGCACACTATACACAGCACAAACTATACACCTTTTTAATGGCTGAATAGGATTCCATTGTATCCATAATTTACTTAACCAGTCTTCTATTCATAGTCTTCTATTCATAGTCTTCTATTCATAGTCTTCTATTCATAGACATAGATTATTTCACAAGTTAACTATAAATATTGCTAAAATGAACATCCTTGCACAGATACCCTTGTTTATACAATTGAGTCCCATATATATATATATATATGTTTATATATGTATGTATACACACACACACACACACACACACACACACACTGGGGATTGGTTCTAGCACTTTCCTCATGTAGCCAAATCCATACACTCAGTCCTGCAGAACCAAGTCTGAAAAGTCAGCCTTCTGTATAGGTGGATTTCACAACCCTGGACTACTGTACTTTCAACCCACATTTGGTTGAAAAAAATCCATATATTAGTGGACCCTCACAGTTCAAATCTGTGTTATTCAAGGGTCAACTGTATCTATAAGACTTGGTGGAAAAATTCTTAAAAATTGGACTGGCAGGTCAAAGATAATATATATTTTTTAATTTTGAGTGACATAGACAAAGAAAATGTATCAGTTTACACTCCCTCTAACCACCTGTGAGAACCTGCTTCTCTACATCCTTGCCAACACTGTTGTTGTATATCAAGTGTTCTTTTGCCAATCTAATAGTGACATATCATATTTCATCAGTTGTGCTTCTTTAACTGTAAGTGGAACTAGGTGTTTTTTCATGTTTATATTTCTTTATCTGTCCAAGTTGATTTTGGGGTAGGGGTTGGAGTCTCACTCCGTCGTCCAGGTTGGAGGGCAGTAGCACACTCACAGCCACCCCAGTGTCGACCTGCTGGGCTCCGGCGATCCTTCCACCTCAGCCTCCCAAGTAATTGGAACTACAGGCACACATTACCACATCTGGCTAAATTATTATTTATTGTAGAGACAAGGTCTCCTCAAGCTGCCCAGGCTGTTCTCAAACCCATGGGGTCAGGCAATCCACTCACCTCAGCCTTCCAAAGAGCTGGGATTACAGGCTAAGCCACTGAGCCTAGTCTTTTTTTTCTTTCTTTCTTTTTCAGTCAAAGTATGCAGTGGCATACTCAGGGCTACCGCAGCCTCAACCTTCTGGGCTCAGGCGATCCTTCTGCCTCAGCCTCCCAAGTAGCTAGAACTACAGGTGTGTGCCACCATACCCAGCTAATTTTTGATTTATTGTAGAGATGAGGTCTCACCAAGTTGCTCAGGCTAGTCTTAAACCCCTGGGCTCAGGCCATTATCTTGCCTCCACCTCCTAAAGTGCTGAAATTACAGGTGTGAGACACCCCACCTGGCCAAATTGTTTTAATTTATTTATTTGAACTGAGGTTTTGCTATGTTGCCCAGGCTGGTCTTAAATTTCTGGTCTCAAGCAATCCTCTCTAGTAGCTGGGATTACAGATATGCGCCACCACGTCCAGCTCCCCAAATTAATTTTAAGAGCTCAGTATGCATTAAGATAAAATGGCTCTTTTCTCTGTCATATATGTTGGAAATACCTTTTCCCAGCTTATGGTTTTTCATTTGATCTGGTTTCTGGTATTTTGAACCATATAGCAGTTTTATATTAGAATCATCTATCTTATAGTCACCAACAAAACCTATCTTAATTTTCTGACACAAATGCATGCTAACTTTCACTCAGGAGAAGTGAAGTTGAACAGAAAAATTAACAAGTCACCAAAAATCCTTCCCCTGACTTTGTAAAAATCTGGAAAAGCAAATAGCTATTAACTAAACCACTGCCAGCGCCCAATGACGTAAGTCATCAAAAGGCAACAGCAGATCCCTAGAATGGCACATTTTCTTGTATTTGCAAAGTCCATATGCTTGTCAGTTTTCCAGAGACTAGTAACCCTTTCTGCCTCTAAGAAATAGATGCCTTGGCTTAGTGGTTTCAAAACAGAACTGATTACAGATGAAGATTTTGGGCCATTACCCTGCCACAGCAGAAACTCCTCAACACAACAGCCAGTTCATTAGGCTGAGAAAGGAGATTTGGTCTGTTTCCCAAAGATACTACTCCCAGCCCAACAGGAGACCAAAGGAAAAGACGATGATGAGACAGGTTCTCCAACTACCCACTCCATCCCTAGGCAATGAACAGATGACAGATGTTCTCAGATGACTTTTCCCTCCTGGCACCTTCTTCTTATCCTTTCAGTAAAAGAGTGGACAAAAATGAAGTTGAGAATACATTACTCTTTTCCCTTACACTGACATAAGGTCACTTACGTTACAGCAAGAACGTTAATTATAATGGTGTGTCTTCCAAAGTCCAAGGAAGATTTTAACTGCATTCTATTTGTTCTTACTATTTGAACACAATTGGTATCAAATTAATGTCTGTGCAAGTGAGATAGCTAAAAAAATAATAATAATCAATGTACCACCACAATGATATACATCAAGATTCTTTGTGGGATAGTGCTAACTAACCAATTAATTAATCTAACAAACATTTCTTGAATACCTGTCATGCATCTGGATCTGTGGATATGGAGTCCTTGTCTTCCAAAAGTATAGTCTGGCCAATACAGTGGCTCAAGCCTATAATCCCAGCACTGCACTCTAGGAGGCTGGGGTGCAACCAATCAGACTGGCAGTTGGGGGTGGGGTGAGGGGAATCACAGATAGAGTAAGTGTAGACTACTGCAACAAGAAGCCTGGATATAGTGATGGGGCAGGAGCCCAAGGATTTGCTAAGGGAGAAGGAAGATTTACTGAAGGCAAGAGGTATGCAATGAGACAGTAGAAGAAGACAAACACAGAGGTTTATCATTGGTAGAGGCTCCTGAGAGGAGGAGGAGACAGAAATATATATAATTCAACAAACATGTATTAAATGCTACCTGGTGTCAGGCACTGGACCAGGTGGAGACAAAGATGATAACAAAGTCTCGCTTCCAATCTTTAAGGAGCTCACAGTACACTGGGTGAGGTAATTAACTAAACGTGCAATTTAATAGAGAAAGAATGGCAAATTGGGAAGTACAGGCCATTGTCACATACACGGAGGCATACCTAAGTCATATTTGGAGAATCAGGACCTCCTGGAGGAACTGATAAGTTCACAGAATCAACAGCACAGGCAGAAAATAGAAAGAAAGCAGGATGAGTTTTCTTAAAGCATCCTAAAATATTAAAGGGAGTGGGGTGGCAGAAAGGAACTATGTATTGGAAAAATTTTATAGTTGAGTTTACAGATGAAAATAAGTGGGAATAAGATTAGGATCTTCAGAGTACAGAAAAGTAAAATTCCAAATGACCTCTAGGACTTATTTTTAAGAAAGGAACAAAAACAAGAATGAATGAGTACATAGTGTAATGCTCACTAGCTTTGAAGCAGGAAGAAAGTACTCCCATGTAACAAGAATACCCGAAGGCTGGAAACTTGGCAACAGACCAACACGGCAAGGGTGACAGGTTCTCAGAGAGCAGGAAGTGAAACCCTAAAATGGGTAACCACTTATCAGGGTCAGAGTTGGAACTTCCAGGCTATTCTTCCTTAGTACTTTTTTCCTTGTCCCAAGAGTTTTGTCTCCAAGCAATCAGTTCTGTGTTTTTATTTCTATGTTCAATTTTAAACCACATTTTTAAAAGGCACTTCTTGAAAGGCAAAGATTGGGAGAAAAATACTGAAACTCTTAAGAGAGGCTGTCTAGCTGCCAAAGCATTGTTTTAGTCAAATGTCAAATGAAAAGGGAGAAACAGAAAGATGATTTTATCTGAATTGCTTCCAAGGAAAAGTAACCTCCAGCAAAACTCTAGGCTCACTTTGCTGGAAATCTTGGCATGTCGACAACAGAAATGGAAGCAGAAAATTGCATCTTCCAGAGAGCATGGTATCAAATAAGGAAAACCACAAGGAGTGAAGTGCTTTGAGGTTCCTATGGCTTAGGATCCATTTCATTCTTTTCCACTTCTTCCTCCTGAAAATGAAATTATTTAAAACATAACTTTCTCTTGCAGGGGGCTTTTGGAAATGATTAAAGGTCCAATCTCTTGTTTTGTGTAAATTTTTTTTTTTTTTTTGAGTTGGCGTCTCACTCTGTCACTCAGACTGGAGTGCAGTGGCTGCTCCCGGCCACTGCAGCCTCGACCTGCTGGGCTCTGGTGATCCTTCCGCCTCAGCCTTCCAAGTAGCTGGAACTACAAGCGGGCGCTGCCACGTCCGGCTAATTTTTTTGATTTGTTGTAGAGATGAGGTCTTGCCAAGTTGTCCAGGCGGGTCTCGAACCCGCAGGCTCAGGCAATCCACTCACCGTGGCCTCCCAAAGCGCTGGGATTACAGGCTGAGCCACCGAGCCCGGCCTTGTGTAAAATTAATATATTAAATTTCAAATTTACTGAACTAAAAAAAATAGTCAAAGAAAATAAATATCAATATATTCCCAAACCTTAAAATTTTAGGATATGGTTAAATGACAGTCCCTCCTGGTGAAATGTGAAATTGAACCCCGGTCAGATAAAACTACTGTAAATATCCAAGGAATTAAAATTTAAGTGCTCGGGGGTCGCAGAGATCCCTGCAAAGTACTAAGGACCTTGACATTAACTCATAATTACAGCAGCCAACAGGCATCTAGGTTGGTCACCACCTTAACCTCTTTCTTAGAAACTTTCAAACCCCATTGAAGGTGGATATTTATCTTCATTCATTAATCACATTTATTAGACACTCCCTACGCACCCTGTTCTGTTGCACGTTAGATCTACAAATCAAATATAGACCTTGTCTCCAACAAGACAGCCCTTGTCTCCAACAAGACAGCTCTTATGTGAACAAAGGAAGGAACTGTTCCACAGCTGTGACTTGTGTCTTTACTCATGAACCTAAAGTCAAGCCACAGTGCCACACTGTCATTTGTGGCAACGGTCCCAGGTGCTCCTGGTTCCTCCTCAACCTGCTCTCACTCTTTAATCATTTCTGACTGTCTTCATTTTCCACCCACTCTTTGAACTTAGCAGGGGTGTCTATGGCTCTGGCTCGACTTCCAGCTCTCCCTCAAGAACTTGGCTCAGACCCACTTCACCATCTCATCCCAATTAGATTACCCACCCTAGACGGACATTTCTGCCCTATTCAGTCTCCTAGAGGTAACCCCCAGGTTCCACCCCACAAGAGGTGTTTCCAAAGCACATCACTGGCACAATGGGAAAGACGAGTTAATGCTACCCAGGAAAGCCTTGTAGAGGATGTGACAGCTGAGTCTCAGGATGAGCAGAGTGGAAAAGGGTGGGACTTGCATTCCAAACAAACATTCCCTGTAGCATGTTAGTGAAGAATAAGAATGTGGTTTGTAGTCAGTTTTGTTGACAAGAATCCCTAATGGATAATAATAAAATGTTTATTGAGCTTCTACTTTATGGAAGACACATGGCCCAGGACAGGGCCTGGCACATAACAGAAACTCATTAAGAATCTGTAGCATAACTGAAATCTCAGTTTCATCTAAAAAGTGTGTCTAAATCAGAAAATAACTTATATAACATTATCTTATCAGAAGATGGACCAAAAACAAACAAAAGAACCACCAGAAAACTCAATATCACCTCTTCCCAAACAACAGAGCTTTTTCCTTCTGTAATCAAAGAATAACAAATGAGGCCGTGCTGGGTCTGATCTCTGCGCCAGAAACAGAGCCCCAGAACCCTGGGCCCAAAGGGTCTGGTCTTGATTAAGGTTATTTTCCTTTGCAACATTCAGTTTGAAGGGGAAGGGAAGGAGGGTCGAAAGGAAACTGGAGGAGCCCAAGATGCATCAGTGAGTTTCATCACAGCATTTCATTTCCTTTGTGAACTGGACCCAGGGAGCCCATAACTCCCAACTCCATTTGGCTACTGAGTCAATAATTCACTTCAGTAACAACTACCTTCTGTCTTAGTGTCTTGGCTTACAGAGGGTTTGGTTGAACCAATGGTGAATGTAAGGACTCAGAAAACAAAATAAGCTAAATTACACTTACACAGCCTCTTTCCTCAGTAAAAATAGTGCTGCAGCTGGACACAGTGATGAGCACACCTGTAGCCCCAGCTACTAGAGAGGCTAAGGCAGGTTTGCTCGGGGCCAGGAGTTTGGGGTTGCAGTGAGCCATGATCAGGCCACTGTACTCCAGCCTGGGCAACAAAGTGAGGCCCCCGTCTCCAAAAAAGAAAAAAAGAAAATGTTTCTGGAGTGATTATTCCAATTAAACAGCCTTTATTACAAGGCTCTGTCAATGTAGCATGATAATTCCTTAATTCTAAGATGCTATTAAATGTGAGTGTTGTTATAATATAATGAAAAAGTCCTATAATCTCAGCATGACCAGAAATTAAATTAAAGCAGCCAATTTTGTGAATATTAAGTCAAATAGCTTTCTCTAGCACCTATTCTTTTTTTTTTTTTTTTGAGTTGGAGTCTCACTCTGTCGCCCAGACTGGAGTGCAGTGGCCGCCTCCAGCCACCGCAGCCTCAACCTGCTGGGCTCCGGCGATCCTTCCGCCTCAGCCTTTCGAGTAGCAGGAATTACAGGCATGTGCTACCACACCCGGCTGTTTTTTGATTTATTGTAGAGATGAGTTCTCGCAGCTCAGGCGGGTCTCGAACCCGTGGGCTCAGGCAATCCACTCACCTCAGCCTCCCAAAGGCGTGGGATTACAGGCTGAGCCACCGAGCCCGGCTCTAGCACCTATTCTTACTGCAGGTTACAGAATCTATGTTACTCATTGAAATCTCTGCTTTCATTTCATTTGGTCCTCAGACACTGGCTTTGGTTCAAGGTGGGAGAGAGACTACATAATCAATATTTATCAGGTAGTGTATGGCTCTGGGGACAAGCAACAATTGGAAAATAATACTGGAAAAGGATCCAGAAAATCCAACTAGATGCAAAACAGTCTTGGTAGAAAACACCTGGGAACATTCTTCATTCAGCCTTGGCAGACTGCACTGGTATGCAGCTCATCTGGCTATACCTCCCTCTCCTCACCCTACAGGTTGATATCACTCACCTCTAGACCCTAGTAGAAAACATACCTCCAATCTCTTTCCACATCAACTCCCACTAGCATCCTAGGGGGTCTCTGTCACCCATTTAGATGGTCCACCCCATTCCATAACCTCCACACTTCCAGCTCTCTGGAAGCATGGCAACATTGTGAGTCATGAACACCCAAATACCTGTAAATCCAAAATCCTGCTTCCTGCCATCTCCACCAGCCAGCTCCCACTTTGGCACAGAGAAATCTGGCAACCTTCTATGATTGTTCAAATTCAGCCTAATGAGCTGACATGCCCACATGGCTGTCCTGCCAGCCAGGAGTACCTGAAGGGGCCCCATGGGAATTTGACTTCACAGCCTAGCAGTGCCTGCACAACCCTTCTTGGTCTAACCTTTCTGCCTAGCCTGCCTGGGCTCAGCCCAGTCTCTTATTCCAGGTCCTCCAACATTCCTGGTCCCAGTGTTCAGCTCCCTCCTCAAGTGACCAGCCCTCACCAGCTCCCCAAGATCCGAGATCTGCAGTGCTCTGTCAGCCTTTCAAACCTCATCTAGGTTCACTTACTGTCTAGCCCATACCCCAAGGTTAGTCTCATCAATTATACCCTCACTGGCAGCATCTATTATATTCTCAGCTAGCTCTTAATTTATACCACCTTGCTAATCCACTCTCTAGCTCCTCAAAGGCTTCTGGAGGATTCCACCACTCAGGAGTCCTTTCAATGATGCTCTTTCTGCATCTTTACTGGTGCCATAGCAGTTGTTTCAAAAGTTTATTAGGTCTTCTACCCCACAGCCATTTATGCTCAGCAATCTTGTCACAAAGAAAATGGAAGTCAGCCAGGAAGGGCTCTGCTGGTCTCTGCCCTCATAATCCCTCTTCATCTTCTGCTCCCAGTCTGAGGCTGGGATCCCCATCCCACAGTGAACTCTTCCACTGTGCTCTTGTCTGCTATCCCCATTTTGCCACTTAAATGCTATGTGACTTTACAAGTTTCTTAACCTCTTTGTGACTCTGTTTTGTCACCTGTAAAATAATGATAAAGCTGGGCATATTAGCTCATGCCTGTAATTCTAGCACTTTGGGAGGCCAAGGCAGGAGTATTGTTTGAGTCCAGGAATCCGAGACCAGTCTGAGCAACATAGTAAGAAACTATTTCTATAAAAAATAGAAAAATTAGCTGGGCATGGAAGCATGTGCCTGTAGTCTCAGCTATTCAGGAGGCTTAGAGGAGAATTGCTTGAGCCCAGGAGGTTAAGACTGTGGTGAGCTGTGATCATCCCACTGCACTTCAATTTGAGTGACAGAGTGAAACCCCATCTCAAAAAATAAAAATAAAGATAAGAGCATCTATCTCACAGATCTGTAGTGAAAGTCAGACAAGACAACATAGCAAGCCTTCGGAACAGCACCTGGCACACACGACAGCTGTTTCCATTGCTGCCTCCTCTCCTCCTCCTCACCCTACCATGAGTCAAGTCTTTACCACTCAAAAATAACTGTTTATCCCCAAGCAACCCACGCTCTTTCCCTGGCTCAGCACCAAGTTCCCTGACTCACCACAGCCTCTTCCTACCCTGGCTCACTGCCCACTCTCACAAGCCTACTATGTGCTCTCAGTAAGGCCATCATGACACATAAGGCAAACCCACTGCCCTGTTTCAAGTCCACTGTGCCATCTGAAACCACTGCTCTCCATCTCTTCCTCAAAACTCTTCACGCCCCTCTCCTGGTTCTTCTGTGCCTGTGGCTTGTCCTTGCTGGTCTCCTACACCAGCCCCTCTAACTGCCCCTCAGTGTTGGGGTTTCCAGTTCTATCCTTGGCTTCTTCCACCTCTCTCTAAGATGAGCTCATCGACTCCCGTACCCTGGACAACGCCTGGCAGGTTCCCGATTCCTCACTCACTGCTTCCCACCTCTCTTCTGGGCTCCATCTACCCTCAGTCTCCATCTGGTTACCTCAAGGGGACCTTAAATTCCACATTTCTTTTTCTTTTTTTTTAGTTGGAGTCTCACTCTGTCACTCAGACTGGAGTTCAGTCGCTGCTCTCGGCCACTGCAGCCTCCATCTGCTGGGCTCTGGTGATCCTTCCACCTCAGCCTTCCAAGTAGCTGGAACTACAGGCGCACACTACCACGCTGGGCTAATTTTTGATTGATTGTAGAGATGAGGTCTCACCAAGTTGCCCAGGCGGGTCTCGAACCTGCGGGCTCAGGCAATCCACTCACCGTGGCCTCCCAAACTGCTGGGATTACAGGCTGAGCCACCAAGCCCAGCCAAATTCCACATTTCTTTTTTTTTTTGAAGAATAGAGGTTACTGCTTTCCCCAAACCTGTTTCTTCCCCTGCATTTCTTACAAAGACAGATGACATCCTTATCAACTCAGCTCCCCACTTCAAACCTCTGGCAGTGTACCAGGCACAGGGCATCATTCTAGGAACTCCATTTTAGGGCTATCTGTGGCCACATTGGCAAATAGAAAGGAGTAAGCCCTGTGTTCATGGACATGGCTTAAAAGTGTAAGAACCACCCATTGGAAATAGGATCGGGCCACAAATAAAATCTAAGGATTACACTCTAAACGCAAGAGCTTAATAAGTGACCCGGTCAGCTCAAGGCATGGGGCTGGGGGGTGCTCAAGATTGGGGCTGAGAGCAAGAGACACATGAGAAGGTGAGGACAGGCCCAGACAGGAGCCCACTCTCAGTGCTTACTAGGTGCTAGGTGCTGGGTGTGCCCGAGCCTACCTCTCACTTCAGATCTAGTCACCCACCTCCCAAGTCCCCTGACTCTGGCTTCTGTCTCATCTTCCGCAGCACCACTATGCCACTAGTTTAGGACTTTTCTTTCTCACCTTAAGAACCACAACCCTGGGTCTCTCTCATCGCTAATCTTTCTAAACCATAACTGTGACCATATACCGTTTCTCTGCTTTAAACCTCTCAGTGGCTCCTGGCCGCTAGGAAGAACCACTATAAGCTCCTTCAGCCTTCAAAATCCAGCCCCAACCTACCCTTCCAGCTTCTATCTGGCATCACCACAGCGACACCACATAACCAGGACTCTCTGTCATTCTGAAACATGTTCTGACCTCCTCATCCACCACGCAGGTTGTGCCTTATGTCTGGAACTTTCTTCGTTGCCTTGCCCCTCCCACAACCACTGCCATCACCTCTCTTTTTAAGACACAGCCACAAATATCTATCACAGGGGTCCTCAAACTACGGCCCGCGGGCCATGTGCGGCCCGTCGAGGACATTTATCCGGCCCCCCGGGTGTTTTTGCCTCCGCTGCCTGTCCTGCCTAGCAGCCGAGGGTCCGGGCCGCAGTGCGCATGTGTGGAATGTGCGTCGCACTCTCCGACTCCCTCCTTCTCTCTGTCTCTCGACTCCTCCTCTCAGTCTCGGGTGTGATCGGACGAGTCACGAGCTTGCCTGTGCAGAGCCTGCTGCTGCCTGAGGACCGAGGTAAGAACAAGTTAGGATGCTTTTTTTTTTTTGAAGTTAGGAGGTCTATTTTTTTTTTTTTAATTTTGCAGTTAGTAGGGCCTTTTTTTTTTTGCGGTTAAGGGGGCCATTTTTTTTCCTGAAGTTAGGAGGTCTATTTTTTTTTGCAGATAGGGGGCGCCTTTTTTTAAAACTATAGTCCGCCCCTCCAACGGTGTGAGAGAGAGTGAACTGGCCCCCTGTTTTAAAAGTTTGAGGACCCCTGATCTATCAGCTGTGTGGCTACCACCTCAGACAGAGAACTGTTCCTTTCTGCATCCGCTAGTCTTTTATATTTGTTTTTGTGGGGGGGGGGGTTTGTTTTGTCTGGGGGGGGCGTTAGTTGGAGTCTCACTCTGTTGCCCAGGCTGGAGTGCAGTGGCACACTCAACAGCCACCACAGCCTCGACCTGCTGGGCTCAGGCGATCCTTCCGCCTCAGCTTTCCAAGTAGCTGGAACTACAATCCATGCGCCATGTTGCCCAGGCTGGTCTCAAACCCCTGGTCTCAGGCAATCCTTTCGCCTTGGCCTCCCAAAGTGCTGGGATTACAGTCTTGAGCCACAGCACTGGTCAATCTTTTATATATGTTTACGCTCTGTCTTCCTTCCCTACACTCATAAGGCACCTCAGGGCAGAACCCCTGTCTTATTCATTCAGTATATATCCCCAGGGAGTGCTATTATAGTGTCTAGCCCAGAAAAATAACCAGAATAACCATTTAGGGACGGCCAAGCCTTTTACAGGCACCATCTCAGTTATTCACAAGAACTCTGAGGTAGGCATTAATTATCTCCGCTTCACAGCTAGGTGAGGCTAGCCAGAAGCTCCATACGCGTTCCTGAATGAGTTGGCTTACCTTGTGAATGTAGCTATTCAGCCTTTAAGGAGACCCTCAAAAAGGCCAGGGCTGTTAAGGAGACAAAAGTTCCTGGTCATCCCCACACACAACATAAATCCTTGAAATACACTGGCAACTCCTTCCAAGAAAGTCTTAGGTTTCTGTATGGAACATGCTTAATACCTCCCTAGCCTGTGCTTCCACCACCCAAAAAGCAAGTGTTTCATCACTGGAGGCCTGTTTACCTTGTGACTGCAATGGTCATTATTCCTTTATAGTCAGATTAAGCTGAGAGTTCTGCTCACAAACTCGCTCCTCAGAATTCCACCAATTAAAAGCTTATTTAGATGAAATGGATACTCTCAGAGGAAAATATAAAAGACCAAAACTAACTTAATAAGTAAAAAACTAGACTATAACAATAATCACAGGATATCTATACATTCTTGTCAAATTATCACTTGCCCAAAACGGCACTGGGCTCAGACAGGTTCATGGGCAATTTCTTTCAAAACTCTAAGGAAGAAATGATTATGTGCTATTTAAACTATTCCAGAGCCCAGAAAAAGGAGTGTGGGGGGATCTTTATTTTTTCTTTATTCTTTTCCATGTTTTCTGAAACTCTACAGTGAGCATGTAACATTTTAATAATTAGAAAGAGGAAACCTATTAAACTTACAGGAATTTCTAGTAAGGTAATAATTATGGATTTGTACAAAGCTTTATTTAAAGGATATCCCACCTGAGCAAAAACCAGAATGTGAAACGTTCAATAATGTATTCCTTTACTTACTATTTGTTTGCAGCCCTACAACATACCAGACACTATGGGAGGCACTAGGGATGAAATGGTAAGCTAAATACATACAATCCATACTCACAGAGTTCACAGTCTTACAAAGAGACAGACATCAAATTATCTTCAAAACATACATAATGAGAAACTCTGACAAGTGGTATGAAGGACACATAGGAGATATACAATGAGAGTGTATTTGATACTGGAAAGGGGATCTTATCTTACAGTCAGGAATGATGGACTATCAAGCAACTGCTTTTATTTTTATTTTTGTTTTTGAGTCAGATTCTCACTCTGTCGCTCAGCTTGGGAGTCACCAGCGTATTCAGGTGTAAGGACCAGTCAACCATAAGCCTCTGCTTCTTCCAGTTCAGTGCCAATTTTCTCTGGAGTCATAGCTCACCACAGCCTCAACTTCCTGGGCTAAGGTGAACCTTCTGTCTCAGCCTCCCCGGTAGCTGGGACTACAGGCATGTGCCACCATGTTCAGACAATTTTTTTTTTTGTAAAGATGAGGTCTCACTATATTGCCCAGGCTGTTCTTGAATTCCTGGACTCAAGTGATCTTCCCGCCTCAGCCTTCCCAAAGTGCTAGGATTACAGGCATGAGCCACCACTCCCAGCAAAGCAACTGTTAAAACTAATAATGGGTTGATGAATATTTGATGACACAGGAGAATGTTCATGATATGGTAAGTGAAAAACACAAAACAATATGCATAGCTTAGCCTCACCTTTGTATTTTTTTTACATAGAAAAAGACCGCCACCACAAAATACCGTAAAGTGCAAAATGTTAGCAGCGGGGAGATTTATAATTCCCATATTCATGTGCTTTTTTGTATTTTTCAAACCCTTTAAAAGATCTGATGTTACTTGTGTAATATTGTGTTTGCGAAAGCCTCATTTGATTTTTAATTTTTTATTGCGCTAAAACATACATGACATAAAACTTACCACTGTAACTATTCTTTTTTTTTTTTTTTGAGTCAGAGTCTCACTCTGTC
>NW_007246181.1:474784-479888 GCF_000164805.1 Carlito syrichta
TGGGCTCAGGCGATCCTTCCGCCTCAGTCTTCCAAGTAGCTGGAACTACAGGCACAAGCCTCCACACCCAGCCAATTTTTTTTTTTTATTTATTGTGAGATGAGGTCTCACCAAGTTGCCCAGGATGATCTCAAATCCCTGAGCTCAGGCAATCCTCTTGTTTTGGCCGCCCCAAGTGCTGGGATTACAGGCTTGAGCCACTATGTCGTAACCATTCTTAAGTTTACAGTTCTGTGGCATTAGGTGTATTCATATTGTGCTGTAACTATCACCACCATCTGTCTCCAGAAGTTTCTCATCTTCCCAAACTCAAATTCTGTCCTCATTAAACACTTAACTCCCCATTCCCCTGTCTTCCCAGCCCTTGGCAATCACCAAGCCTCATTTGATTTTAAAATGCAAACATTCAAAGACCAAACCTCATTCACACCTTAGGCGCAAATTACTTTCATCTGCTAAACTCCATCATTCAGAAAAAACTGCCCAAGTAAAGTAGGCCCGAGCTACAGTTACACAGAGCTGGAAGACAGGCCTAGGTGGCAATTTGGGATGGGGGTGGGGAGGAAGAAGTTTTTAAAAAGCCAGGAAGGCAAAGTAACCACTTTGCTTTGAGGTTTGGCCCAGGGCCTTGGGAGCCACCAGCATATTCAGGTGTAAGGACCAGCCAAGCATAAACCCTGCTTCTTTCAGTTCAGCGCTGATTGTCTCTGGCTGCTAAGAGGCACACATACACAAAAGAAGACAGAAGGAGGGAGGGAAGGTAAGAAAGAGGTCCAGAAACTTAAAAATCAACAAATGAGGCCTCCCGGAAACCAAATACAGGAATTTCCTCCACAATACTCTTGACAGCTGGCCACGCACCACCTGCCTGAACAAGTCCAATGACGGGGGTGCATCGGAGCCCTGACATTCCAGATAAGTACATCCAGACACCTTCGTAAATCCCCTAACCCATAAATACAGAAAAGGTGGTGGAAGCTTCTGGTTTTTCCTTTTTCTTTTTTTTGAGTTGGAGTCTCACTCCATTGCCCAGGCTAGACTCACAGCCACCTCAGCGTCAAACTGCTGGGCTCCGGCAATCCTTCTGCCTTAGCCTTCCAAGTAACTGGAACTACAGGCATGCACTTCCATGCCCGGCTAATTTTTTATTTATTATAGAGACGAGGTCTTGCCAAGTTGCCCAGGCTGGTCTCAAACCCGCGGGCTCCCAAAGGGCTGGGATTACAGGCTGAGCCACCGAGCCTGGCCTCTTATTTTATTTTTTTGAGTTGGAGTCTCATTCTGTTGCCCAGGCTGGAGTGTAGTGTCGAGCTCACGGCCACCCCAGCGTCGACCTGCAGGGCTCAGGCGATCCTTCCCCCTTAGCCTTCCAAGTAGCTGGAACTACAGGCATGCACTACCATGCCCGTCTAATTTTTTATGTATTGTAGAGACGCGGTCTCACCAAGTTGCCCAGGCTGGTCTCAAACCCCTGAGCTCAGGCAGTCCTCTCACCTCGGCCTCCCAAAGTGCTGGCTTGAGCCACCTCGCCTGGCCCCTTATTTTTTTTTAAATGTCTCACCTCCCACTACATGTTAACCCCCCTTTTAACTTTCTCTAAAATTATCTCACCCAAGCAAATTTTGCCCTGGCTTAAGAAACTGCTAAACCCTCATAAACTTCCTTGCCTCCCTACGAAGTATATGGTGGACTTACTCCCAGCACATCAAAATTCATCATTCTAGCCTTTAATTTATTCCAAACTCCTTTTTTCTGGCTAAGAACTATCACTTTTTTAGACATCTTTTCTTTTTCTTCTCTAACATCGCGAATAGTAGCAGCTGATTCTCTTTTCAAAAGAACCATCTTTCACAAAGAAAGTTTTAATTACTGAAGAGTTACAACCGAGCTGCAATTCAAATCCGTGTCTTAGCAAGATTACAAATTACTACCTGTCAGGAAATTTTGGGATGGCTGAAAGCTCTCCAAGAGTCAAGACAGTGTTACATCTGCAAATTCTGAGCATCTACTGTCCCTGTGCACTTTATTCTTCCTCCTCCCTCCCTTTCTTTACTAAAAGCTGTACCCCACATATTTTTAGGATTTGTAAAACATGGTTCTGGGTAATGAAGAAGTCTGCTGACAAATACTTTTGCCCATCCTCCCACCCAATGCAGCCAGGAAAATTATGTATAATAACCCCAGGAGGGGAATGGTCATCTGATGGAAGGCTGAAAGGGGTACAGATGAGGAGGTGAAAGAACCAGGAGAAGCCAGGATGGTTATGGCAGGAGGGGTGCTTCTGTGGGAGGCTCTGCATAACCAGTCAGAGGGCACTGGCTCTCAGAGGCAGAGAACAAAAGGGAAGCAAAAAGCAGAAAGGCTAAGAGGCAGAGAGCGCATTTCAGAATCACTCCTAGAGACAGCCACGCCCACCCCCTCACCAGCTATCCTTTAATTACCCAAGTCTGCATGCGATGTTCCTCACACTACCTGGAATCTCACCAACTCAAGCTGCTTGTGCTAACAAAGTCAACTTCTCTGAGAAGCTGGACTGGTGGTAATTAAAAAAGAGAGGCAAGGATAAACATCACAGATAAAGGGAAACCACAGATTGTAAACTTGAAGAGGACTCTGGCCAAAAATCTGGAGGAGTTACTTAATTCACAGGACTGTGGTAAGGACCTAATGAGAATGCAGATGAAGGTGTTCTGCAAAAAAACGTGCTATACAAGTGTGTTACTATGGTTATTTATGAGCACAGAATCTAAGAAGTGGGAATCTTAACAACTCAGCACCATTCCTTTCAAAATTGCTGTCCGGCCAGGTTCGGTGTCTCAGCCTGTAATCCCAGCACTTTGGGAGGCCAGAGCGAGTGGATTGCCTGAGCCCATGGGTTCAAGACCAGCCTGCACAACTTGATGAGCCCTCGCCTCTACACTAAATAAATAAATAAATTAGCTGGGCACCGTCGCGTGCCTATAGTTCCACCTACTTGGAAGGCTGAGGGGGAAGGGTTGCCACAGCCCAGCAGGTTGACGCTGGGGTGGCCATGAGTGTGCCAAGGCACTCCAGCCTGGATGACAGAGTGAGGCTCCAACTCAAAAAAAAAAAAAAAAAAAGTGCGCCCAGGGCTGGGCTCAGTGTCTCATTCCTGTAATCCTACTACTTTGAGAGGTTGAGGCAGAATGATGGCTTGAGGCCTGGAATTTGAGCCCAACCTGGACAACATAGTGAGACACTGTCTCTAAAAAAAATTAAAATTTAGCTGGGCATGATGGTGCACACCTGTAGCCCTAGCTACCTGGGAAGCTGAAACAGGCAGATTGCCTAAGTCCAGGAGTTAGAGGCTACACTGAGCTATGATTGCATTGCTACACTCCACCTGGGGGACAGAGTGAGCCATTTTTCAAAAGAAAAAAGAAGTGACATCCAACTACATATCTTACTTTAAAAGAGTAGCTGTTTGGGCCAGATGTGGTAGCTTACATCTGTAATCCCAGCAGTTTGGGAGGCGAAGGTGAGAGGATCACCTGAGTCCAGAAATTCAAGACCATTCTAGGCAACAGGAATACCTTGCCTCTACAAAAAAAATTTAAAAAATTAGCCAGGTGTGGTGGCACACACCTGTAGTCCCAGCTACGTGGGAGGCTGGGGCAGAAGGATCTCCCGAGCCCAGGAAGTCAAGGCTGATGTTAGCCCTGATTGTGCCATTATACTCCAGCCTGGGTGACAGAGTAAGACCCCAACTCAAAAAAAAAAAAAGTGGTTGATTGAGAAAATGTGCTCTAGCATATGTGACTTCATAAGGAGAGCATTCAATGACATTTCTATGGAATCCTTGGAAAGCTGGAAGTCTGTGGGCTAGATAAGGGGAAATGGTACATGGCCAGCTACCACGCCCTTGAAGTTGGGACTATTGGACAGAACACAGTTTCTCACTGTGTTCTGGGGGATTCCTTCTGTCCATATTCATCTCAATATTATTCTTGATTCACATATGCAGATATCACAAAACCAGGAGATGAGCGAATAACTTAAACACTATAATCAGCTGTCAAAATGTAATACTCAGAATAACTTTTATGAACTGTTTGCAATTTACACTTAATTCCCATAGAGTAAAGCAGAGAGCCTTACACTGGTGAGCCGCATATGTGCTTTGTTTGGCTTACCCAATGTTAAGAAAAATTTTAAACTGGCTAACAGCATGTAAAAATTAACTGGTTTCACATAAAAATCTAGATTTTAAGCTTGAAAAATCAGAAAACCTGGCAACATTGGGCCCTCATTACTGCAGGGCAACAAGCAGCTGGAGGTGAAGTTGGCCCCCACCTCAGGGCTGGATGCAGCCCTCTCATTTTGTGCTCCCCCCTCCACCTGGCTCATTTCATTTGCTTCACCTGGCTGGCCCTCTGTTGGCATTTGAGTTGGTGACCCCTGCAGTAAAATATTGATTCACGTTATTAAAAGTGTCCAATTAACTATAAATTTTATTTGACTGCATTAAACTCCAGCTCAATCTTTACTTTCAGCTTTCACAGCTTTTGCTCCTGTGCAAGATCCAGCATCTGATCACAACTTCCCAATGATAACCTGTATGTAAAGAATATCCTAATTTTCTAGTGTGCCTTTTTATCCTCTAGCTTGTTTAATCTTCCCAATATTCCAGGAAGGCAGGGCTTACTGTCCGTAGTTTAAGGGAGATCAAACAGCTAACAGGAACTAAAGTCAGAATTTCAATTCAGAACCTGAGTTAAATCTTAATCTAGCAGTCTCCACCATACCATGCACCTCTCAGCCCCTGGAGGCAGCGCTGATTCAGGCTGACCCAACCGGAAGAGGTTCAAGTCCAGATTGCAAAGCAGCTGGGCTGCTCTGGAAACAACATTTGGAATCCTTGCTTTACTTCCGTTTTTAATCTTCTAAAAAAAACTGTGTGGTAGTATTTAATCCCAAGACAGCTGATTCTCATTTACACTTAACCTGTGTTGAACTCTCATAGTAAATTTTAAAGCTCTGCTCTCGAAAATGCATTTTGCTCTTTAAGATCTCCTTGGTAACACTTCTTTCTAATTGGTATCTGGGCTACAAAAAAAAAAAAAAAAAAAGGTTTGGAACCAGT
>NW_007246181.1:480266-507165 GCF_000164805.1 Carlito syrichta
CGATCACCGGAGCCCAGCAGGTCGAGGCTGCAGTGGCCGGGAGCAGCCGCTGCACTCCAGTCTGGGTGACAGAGTGAGACTCAAACTCAAAAAAGAAAAACATTTGCAGACACAATAACAATGCCACTATTGATTGGCTGACTTTCAACTACACACAAAGCATGAATCACAGTTATATAACACAATGTAAATACTCCCAACCTTGACAAAGTAAAAGGTAGGGTACAAAAAACAAGGGGAAGGTACAAGAGAATCGAAGGGCAGGAGAGAGAGAATACTCACATTCCCAAATAATAGAAAGTCTTCATTGAAGGACAAGGATTAAAGGCATAAACATGATATTTAAGATAAAAGTGTAACCAGGAAAACCATAAATGGTGATATAGTCATATCAAAAGGACTAGAAAGGAGCAGTGAGTGCAGTTTAAGTAAGCTCTTAAATTGACATCTATCCAAGCAGAAAAGCAATAAGTAATGATGAAAAAGAATTGACAGAGAAATGGCAGCAGGAACCTTTATTATCTAGAATTATGGCAATAATTACCAAATTTTGTAGAAGTCACAACACTTAAAAGTAGTAGCTTTGGGGAGTAGGAAGAAAAAAGATCAACTTCTTATTATAAGTCTATGTTTACTGATTTTTTGTTTTAGCCATAAGCATATGTTATTTAATTTTAAATATATTTTAATTCTATTTAGAAGCCTAGAAAAAAGCTAAGGCAAAGATCATCTAGAAGATGTATCTGCCCAGCTACCAACCAAAACCGGCATTGGTTCAATCTGATCCCTGGACCAGCAACAACAGCCTCACCTGCAAACCTGTTGCTAGAATTGCAAATGATGGGCCCCAGCCCAGTCAGTTCTACCAAGTCAAAAGCTCTGGGCCCAAGAACCTGCATTTTTAACAAGCCTGCCAGGTGATTTTCCTACAGACCTGGTTTGAGAATCCTTGGTCTTAAGCAAAACAGACCCCTGAAGCAGTTTTTTTTTTGAGTCGGAGTCTCACTCTGTCGCCCAGACTGAAGTGCCGTGGCCGCTCCTGGCCACCGCAGCCTCGACCTGCTGGGCTCCGGCGATCCTTCCGCCTCAGCCTTCCAAGGAGCTGGAACTACAGTCGTGTGCTACCACACCCGGCTCACTTTTGATTTATTGTAGAGATGAGGTCTCACCAAGTTGCCCAGGCGGGTCTTCGAACCCGTGGGCTCAGGCAGTCCACTCATCTCAGCCTCCCAAAGGCGCGGGATTACAGGCTGAGCCACCGAGCCCGGCTCCTGAAGCAGTTTCAGCCTTCCAAGTAGTGTTCTGGAATTACAGGCATGCACTACCACACTCGGCTAATTTTTCTTGATTTATTGTACAGACCAGCGAAGTTGCCCAGGCTGGTCTCAAACCCCTGGGTTAAGGCAATTCTCTCGCCTCCACCTCCCAAAGTGCTTGGATTACAGGTGTGACCCACTGTGCCCGGCTCATTTATTTTTTTTGAGTCAGAGAGAGAGAGAGAGAGAGAGAGAGAGAGAGAGAGAGAGAGAGAGAGAGAGATATGACCGTGTGAGATATGACCGTGTGTGAGTTCTGGGAGGGACCAGCAACAAAAGGCTATCATGGGAAAAAGCTTCTGGGAGGCACCCATTTTCCAGAGCCATCAGTGGGAGGTGAGTGGGCCAAGTGAGTCCTGGGACAAGCAGCTGAACGGGTTGGGAATGCCTTGTGGCTGGCTCTGCATAAGTCATCTGATATTAGAAGGAAGCAATAGGTGTTCCACTTCTGGCTTCTGACATGCTCAACAAAGATAATGGCTATTTCTAACTTAAAATAGAGCAAAGTGTGAGTGGGGAAGCAATATCTTGCATCCTATGTGCACTTCAGTGGTGGGTTCCAGAGGCTTTGGGGTGTGTACATATATGGGGGGGAACCCCCAAAAACCTGGAATTTATTTATGAAAATGTGTGTATTTATTCTTACATGTTTAAACTTCAGTTGCCTTCAAAGTACTCTCCATTTGATGCAATACACTTATTGGGACACTTTTCTCACTGCTCAAAACAATTTTTGAACTCATCAATTTTGGTGCCTTTTACTTCTGCTACATTTATCTCTTCCACATTGGAAAAATATTTTCCTTTGAGGACTTTTTTTATCCGGAGAAACTAAAAAAAAAAGTTGTGTGGGGTGAGATTGGGTGAATAGGGAGGGTGGAGCAAGAGAGTTATTCTGTGGTGTAGGCAGCTGTGTTGTCATGGTGGAAGAACCAGTCACCTGTTTGCCACAACTTGGGACGTTTCTTTCACAAATCATGACACAACCTTTTCAAAACTTCCAGATAAAAACTTTGGTTGACCATTTGATAGGAGGAACAAATTCTGAGTGTACTACCAGGGGCCCACCTTCCAGGAGATAATTCTGGTTTTTTTCAAGTCACCCCTCATATATTTTGCCAACATCTCACCAGCTTGTTTGGAGGGAGTGCTAACCAAGAGGAATAGCCTCACACTGGGTCAGAATTCCAGAAAGTAGAGAACATCTTACAACTGCTGCCATTTCCAAGCCCTTGGCAGACATGGCAACCTGCAAAGCCTCAGAATCCTTCTCAACACTAGCTGGAAAAGCCACTACTAACCAATCAATGTGAGCAGACAAGACGAAATTTATCATACCCAGTTCAGTACACCCAAGTATTTTATCAACAGATGCCCCAAAGGATAACACAATACACGAGCATCCTTAGTAGAAAGAGGTGACTGTCATTAATGACTTATCATTTTCTGCCTATTTTTCTTCTTAGAGTAATAAATTTTATGAGTTTATTACTAGCTACACAAAATAGGACTCCCTTTCATATATCCTAAACAGCCTTGCTAGAATTTAGGTCCAGAGGTTGGTGGGCTGATGTGTGGACCTAACCATCCTTAACATCCTTAACAGGGAACTTAAAGTCTGAAGTTCCAGAAACTGATCTAGAACTGGTCTGAATCCCATCATAAAGAGAGCAATCTAAATGTTCATTCCCACTCCCTTCCTTCAAAGTGTTTATAATACAATTTGGAAAGCAAAACAAAAAATACATATTGACACAAGTAAGTGCCAAAGTGCTATAAAATCAAGGACACCAGAGTTTCCAAAACAGAGGACTCTCCAAGAAAGCTGGCAAAAGCTCTGGAGGTCAGGACTGGATTCGGAAGGCAGAGTGCAAAAGGGAAGGCACTCCAGGTGGTAGGAACGACCTGAGCAAGAGAAAACCAATGGGAAGGGCCCGTGGTATGGGGTCTGTCAGGAGATGGGGATGCCAACTGCAGAGACGCAAACACTGAAACTGGACTTGGCGGGACGGAGTGGCAGCTGCATAGAGGCCTCAATGCACAAGGCAACTGAGAGCCTCTGTCTAAGGAGTCCTTGTGTGAAACTGGTGTTTGAAAGATCACAGCCACAGCGGAAGGGGCAACACGTGGAGAGGCACAAATAGAGAAACCTATGTTCTCCTTTCTTACTGTCCCTTCTGGATACAATATCAGAATGGTCTGTTGTCTTTCCCTGCCTGCCACCTACAAGACAACAAATCCAGACCAACCTCCTGCCACTTCCTCCTCCTGCCCCTGCAATCCTACCAAACCTGGCCTTGCCACTGCACCCTGCACCATAAGAAGCCCTGAAGCTCCTCTGGGTTACCTGAGGGCTGGGAAATCACTGAGGGCATCTACCATGACCCTTCATAATTAGTGAATGTTAGTGGCAGTACAGTATAACAGTGAAGAGCTTGGGCTTGGCGTCAGCCTGCCTGGACTTGAATCCTAGGTGCACCACCACTTAATTCTGGATCTTACAAGAATTAACCTGACCTCTTTGGCCCTCAGTTTCTGCATCTACAAAATGGGGCTAATAACTGCATTTACCCTTAGGGTTTTATAGATTAGATAAATTAATACACATGCAAAAATTATAACAATGTCTCACAAGTAGTAAGTGCTCATTAAATGAGCTATCATCAACCAGCCTGGGCAACATAGCAAGACTCTGTCTCTAAAAAAGTTTTTTTTTTTTTTATATTAGCCAGGTGTGACAGCACATGCCTGTAGTTCCAGCTACCTGGGAGGCTGAGGCGGGAGGTTTGTTTGAGCCCAGGAGTTCGAGGATGCAGTGAGCTGTGATAGCACCACTGTACGCCAGCCTAGATGACAGCAAGACAATGTGTGTGTGTGTGTGTGTGTGTGTGTGTGTGTGTGTGTGTGTGAGTGAATAAGTAAATAAATGTAGCTATTATCATAGTATTATCTCATTATTACTACACTGGTTCTAATATTATTTTTGTGAATAATTTTTTTCAAGTCAACTAGTTCAATGGTTTCTTAGAAAGGCTAAATATTCCTCAAGTGCATATGAATCCATATAAACCCCTGATTTTCAGTCAAAATTTGGGAGCTGGGGAAAACATAGGAACTATTCAGTCCAACTAACTCCCTCTTTTAAATATGAAACAAAGACCCAAAAAGGCTGTTTGTCAGTGCTCAGTAAAAATTTCCTTGCAGTTGATTTGAACTGTCCAAGATTGCAAAGGAAATCAGTGATGACACAGCCAGGCCTTCCTCTTTAACCCTGCTCAGTTTCAATCTTCATGACCTCTTACAATAATCCCCTCCCACTAACTTTAATAGCTGCAGCCTGAAGCCCCCAAGATGACTAAAAATTCCCCCGTTACCAAATCCTCAAAGGTTCCAAAATGCAAGATCACTTGGTGTCTCATTCCTTGCTGCCACTGGGACCAAGAAACAACACAAACAACCACATGATAGGTATTGTGTTTTTCTGATATTATTGTGTTCTCCCGGTCTGTGGTTACCATTTCCAGAAGCCAGCGTTCGCATCTAAAACCCAGAATCTCTCTAACCAGTGAGAGCGCAACACGAGACTGAAGCAAGGCCCCTGGGAGAGGAGCCTGGCTGAGGGAGAAAATCTGATTAATAAAAAGATACGCAGCCAAGAAATAAATTAAATGAGTGCTCACAGAGAAAGCACAAAAGGAAGGAGGGGGGAGACTTCATGTGCACATTGTGACAGGGACAGCAAAGCTTTAAGGATGGGGGTGGGGGAAGGGTAAGAACGGGCTTTCTAATATTAGAATCACCACATGCTCGATTCCCAAATCCCAGCCAAAATGAGGGCCCCTCTACTGCTGAGGAGTCCGGGGTGGCCTTCTGCCTGGATACACACTTTCTGCACCAGGACTCTACATGAATGCAAAAGCAAATCCCGTCCATCTCAACTCCTCACTGCAACACAAAATTACTCACAGGGCTTATCTTGAAATTCTCTTTCTTCTTTGCCTCCCACTAACTTAAAACAATGCATTTAAAAAATAGTCAAGACCCCTACAGCAAATCCATATCCCCATTATACACAAAGCACTTACTAAAAAGCTGTTTATCCTGAACTCTACGTGGTCAGTTTTAGAAAATATCCCCTCGTTTAAGCTGCTTTTTAATAAATAAATAAAAAACCTCCGCAAATACCAAAACACTATCAATTTGGACTAAATTCACAGATTCCAATACAAGCAGCCAAAGTCCTCAAGCCTCAAGCACAAACATCCCTTGCCCTCTATTAACTGAAAAATAAACAGATGGGGGAGTCAGGGGTACGTGCCTCGCTATGCGGTTTGACAAATGACGTGATGTTCTCGAACTTCAATTAATTTTTAAGAAGGCATTTTATTTTCACTTTATGATTATAAAAGTCATAAATAAATGCAGACTATGGGGAAATTCAGAAAGTACTATTAAAAAGAAGATCACTTCTGAAAAAGTCCCTGAATTGGTAATTTGCAGTCAATAAAATCCCAAGTCTGGCCAAATTCCAAACCAAGTTAAGGACATTCTCCCAGCCCCATTCCAAGCCAACCGTCTAGTTGGACAACGTATTCACTTGCTGCCACTCAACATTGCATCATGTTGCTGTGTTCTTTTAACGGCCCCAGGACTCCGCCCCAGTTCCTTAGTCTTTGGGGATCCTCTGGCACAAAATCGTCAACTCTCCTATATTATGTGGTCTCTGTGACAGCTAGAAATCCCCCTGGCTTAAGAATACTGATAAGTGGGAGACTTCACTAGGTTACGATGCCAATGGGGCAAGGAGAAACTAGAGTCTATTTTGTGGGTAACCAACCAAGCAATGAGGTCTGGGAAAGGGCAGTCCTTGGAAACCAAGAGCTGTGAAATCAGTCAGGGTATGGCCTGAGGAAAGCTAGAAAAGCTCTTGAACCTCCTGGCCAAGGCAGAATAAGGAGGAACCCTGATAACAAAAAGTGATAATGATTAAAGCTCTCTTGGCCAGAGGAAAAGGCCAAGACACCAGCTTTAGTATTCGTTGAGAGGTGCAATAAATAAGCATTCAGATCAATGACCTATGTGCTCATTCATTAGACACATTTATTGAGTGCCTACTGTGTCTAAGACCCTGAGCTCTGCAGAACACGACCAGGAATAACAGAAGGAGCCTACTCGGATAGAGAGCTGGGAGAGCCTGCTATTAATGTGGATATGGATTGTTGTAGCCCTGCAGAACAAAGCTACCTTTAAAACTGTGCCAGCCACATCCTTACCCAGAAGATAACCTGCAGTCTTGCAGCCATGGGGCCACACTATCCTGGGTCCCACTCCTGCTTACATCAATCGCCCTCCAAAAAATGGAGTGTCTTTGTATCATGAGCATGCCACTCATTCGACCTTCAGACTAGAGACACACAGGCCCAACACAACACTGTGGACACCGTTTGAGGGAGAGCCTGACTAAAGCAATCTGCTTTCATATGACCAAAAACTTCCTCTAAGACAAAGCCTTTTGGTTTTGTTTTGCGTTTTTCTCCCATTAGGGTAAGGGCTGTCCTTTCTCTGAGGCATTGCAGCTGCCGGTGACAAGTGACTGCAGGCATAGCAGGTGCAGCAGCCCCCTACATACTGCATGTGCACCATGCACAACCAGGGCCACCATTTGCCCAGGGAAAGCCCCTTCTGTGAATGCACACTCTGTGTGCTTCTACAGCCTGGTGATTCTCTCTTTCCGGTCCCCAAAAGTGACCTAAGACAGGACACTGTTGCAGGAAAACTGGACCTGGATGAAAGGCAGGAGAGAAGAGTGTGTCCTTGCCTCCTGTCTAGGGTGCCAAGTACTGGCTGTACAAACAGTAAGGAGGAAGGATGCTATGGACACCTGACTAAAGCATGGAACGTCAGTCAGGCATCAAAGCTGTTGGCCGAACCATTTTTAGAATCCATGGATTTATGGCAGATTTTTTTTTCTAATTTGCAAATACATGAGATACTTTATGAAGGCATTACAATTAAATCACATTTATCCACGTTTACTGAAACTTACCTTTCCTGAAAAAGTTAAAATGATATAAAACTAGGAATGTCCCAGCAAAGACAGAACCATCACAACACCTACTGACAGAAAGGAAACAGAAAAACTGCTCCTGCAGATTGCCTTAGCCAGTGCCCCTGGGGAATAGCGTCCACAAATTGTTGAGCCTGGCTGCATGTTTTCAGTCTAGGCTGAATGTGAGTAGCAAGTGAGTGACACAGAGACACTCCAGCCATCCTTTGGAGGGCAATCCCTGTAAGCAGGAGCGGGTTCTCTCCCTCTGGTAACTATAATCTAATCTCTAAGGGTTGCCATGAGAATTAAATGAGCTAGTATGTGTAAGCACTTAAAACAGTGCTAAGCACATAGTGAGTGCTATGCAAGTTTGTTAAATAAGAAAAAAGGACTGACATTTTTCAATGCTATGGTTTGATACAACATATTTAACAAAAATTTGTTGTGATCCCAAAGACACAAAGTTGATAAGGAAACCATCTATGGAGAAAAGGAGCCTAGGGCTCTAGCCACAGGGCTATTTGGCTGGGAGCATTTGCCGTGTGAGGCCAGCCCCTTTCTGGTCTGCCTCAGTTTCTTTGATACTGTGTAGTTAGCCAAACTTCCTAAATAGGCTGCCTTTCACTTAATCCCTGTGCTAGCTTGGTATGATGTCTAACTAGAGATCTCTAGGTCTGTAGCTGAGTAAACACTTAAGTGAAAGAAAGTTTGAGATTAATCAAGATACACATGTAATTTTAAATGCTGACCTAAAAAAGGATAACTATGGAAAGCAATGGGAAGATTTACATGCTTGACTGTGGTCATCATTTCACTATGTGTCTATATATCAAAACATCACATTGTACACCTTCAATATCAAATAGGTTAAAAAATAGGATATAGGCTATTTGGACAATGACTGGGTATTTCATGATATTAAGGAATTATTAATTTGAGGATATGCTACTACTCTTGGTTTTTTTTCAAATCCTTATCCTTTTATAGATAGGCATTTAAATATGGCTGAAATGATATGATGTCTGGGATTTGCTTCAAAATAATGGGATGGAATAGGATGGGGGAGGATATATATAAAACAAGACTGTCTATGAACTGATCATTGTTGCAGGTGGATGATGGGCAAGAAGAGGCTCAGGAGATTATTCTGTTTACTTTTGTATATACTGAAATTCTCTAATAAGAAAAAAAAAAGCCTGTGTTTTTTGTAAAGGAAAAAGGGGTCATGAGAGGCATGGCAAAAAAGAAGAGCCCGGACTTTCCAAATGACCAAAGGAAACAGAAGGAATCAACTTCCAGCAGTGACCGACAAACCTGCTTTGAGGAACTTGGAAAACAAGGAATAGACCTCAAGAAGATGACTAGGCGGTGATCTTCACTGACCGTGTGAATACCAAAGGAGCAGTTTAAGAGAACACTTGGGTAGGGGGACCATAAGGAAAAACAACAACAAAAAACACTCTCCATAATCAAGAGGAACATGCGTACCTCCAGGGTTATTGCCAGTTCACTCATGTCCTTCAGAACACGTCCCTAAACGAGGATCTCTCTCCACCACCCCTCCCAACATACACACTCACACCAGACAATTTCACTCTTCTCTGCACAGATTCCAGAGAAGTATCCTGGAGACAGACATCAAAGGAATTAGAGCTGGCAGCCCACAACAGGTCACGCAGTCAGGGGGACGCTAGGAACCACATGAAAAGCAGAGAATTCACGGGGCGTTTTATTATTATTATTATTTTTTAAAGAGCTCAGAAATGTCTTTCGTTTTCATTTTAGTTTAAGAACAGCTACCTCTGGGGGAATGGCTTTGAAGTCTGTAGCCCATAGCAGCACTCAGTGGCAGGCCAGCAAGGGAAGAAAAATGCTGCACCCAGCGGAAAAACACAGAGGGATCTATACCAGCTTGTGGGTCGCCACTCAATAATAACTTGGAAGAGTTATGCTCAGTACAAGGACATGAAGGAAGGAAAAGGAATCACTGTAGCTGGGACCACATTTTAAAAAGGCAAACAAGGCCAGATTTGCAATTGTCCTCCAGAGCAAGCAGTAGCAGTGATACATAGAGGTTAAGTGGCAGAGACCCTGGTAGAACCCTAAAAATGCCCCTTATTTGAAGGTGCAAATGCAGTGGTTGCCTGAGAGGAAAAGTAAGTATTTCAACGTGGACTGTTTTGTTGCACTAGAAAGCAGTATCTGAAAAGCATGTGATGAGAGGGCCAAGGGCCATGGTGTGGGATCTACAGCAGGCAGCGAGAGCTTGCCCCCATGTGACAAACAGGTGAGCTGGCCACAGTCACAGTTCATAGCTAGTGCAAAGACTAAGCCAAAGAAAAAATCCCAAGCTTAATTTGGCCCTATCTCCACAGCCCTAACGCACAAAAAGGAGAACATAGACACATTCCCTGCTAGGCCGGCACTTGTGCCTGGCATCTTCCCCACTCCCACCAGGATAATGAAGAGCTAAAACGGTGACAAAGAGCTAAAAGGAGAGTCTGTGGACGAGGTAGAGAGACAGGAACCAGTTAGAAGAAAGTACAAGCCCTGTCTATGGGCAAATACAGGACTTTACAAAACTTTCTTCATTCAAGGATAAATTAAAGCTTCCAGAAGTCATCTATAACACAAAATGTTGCACCTACAATGCAAAAATGTTGTGTTTAAAATACAAAGAATAGCCAAGCGTGCTGGCTCACACCTATAACCCCAGCACTTTGGGACGCTGAGGCAAGAGGCTTGCCTGAGCCCAGGGGTTCAAGACCAGCCTGGGCAACTTGGCAAGACCTCACCTCTATAGTAAATCAAAAAATTAGCCTGATGTAGTGGCATGGGCCTGTAGTTCCAGCTGCTTGGAAGGCTGAGGCAAAAGATCGCCTGAGCCCAGCAGATTGAGGCTGCAGTAGCTGTGATTGTGCTACTATACTCCAGCCTAGGCAACAGAGTGAGACCAGAAGAAAAATTTAGAACATATATGCTTTTTTTAGGGCCAAAGTGTTTAAAAAACAAACAAAAAGAGCTGAATAAAATGAAGAACTATTGTAAGAAAACTAAAAAAGCAGTTGCATTTTTAAAAATCTCCATTTAAAGACAATTTTGAAAAAAAGAATCAATACCCTAGCCTTGAGACAAATAATAAAAAGAAAACAGATAAAGTAAAAAGAAATTAAATGATGGAAATAAAAATGAAATTGGGATGACAACAAATAAAAGTGGTAAAAACTCTAAAGATATAATAGGCTCTTTGACCCAGCAATTCTTCCAAGAATTTATCCTAAGAGAATAACAAAAGACATGCACAAAGATGTATATAAAAACAAGTTTATAACAGCACTGGTTATTATAGCAAAATCTGGAAATGGCCTAAGTTTCCCATAATAGGGAATTGTTAAATAAATTATGGTACATGTATACATGGTGAAATGCCATGTAGCTAATAAAGATTATCTTTTTTGAAGAAAATACTCTTATACGGAGATACATTCAAAATACAATGGAAACTTGTAAGACACACACGTATGTGCATATACAAAAAAAGGCAAGGCTGCCTTACGATGTAAGAACATCAATTACTACTAGGTAGGAGGTATACAGTTGACTTATACCTCTAAATAATTTTTTGTATGTTCCAATTTTCTACAATGATCCAAAATTACTTTTTAAAAAAAAAAAATCAGAGTCTCACTCTGTCGCCCAGGCGGAAGTGCAGTGGCACACTCATGGCCACTGCAGCCTTGACCTGCGGGGCTCAGGCAATCCTTCAGCCTGGAACTATAAGCATGTGCCATCATGCCCAGCTAATTTTTTGATTCATTGCAGAGATGAGGTCTTACCATGTTGCCCAGGCTGGTCTCGAACTCCTGGGCTCAGGCAATCCTCTAGCCTCCAACTCCCAAAGTGCTGGGATTATAGGTGTGAGCCACCATGCCTGGCCAAAATTACTTTCAAAGGAGAAAAATATCCCAATGATATTTTGGCAAAAATAAGAAAAAAGAGCCTGAGGCAACTTCAGAATGCAACAGATCTGCCAAAAGTCAATTCCACTGAGGTCAAAGGCCCTTTAGAAAGACATCATCCAGACGACTTCACCACTCAGGACTGGCACCATACAACTTGGCTTGTTTTACAACAACCGTACAGAACCCTTAAAAACAGAATTCCATGGCACAGTCATAAATTCAAAGCATTGAGTTTGGCTACTTGAATTTACAATGGGGCAGGCAAGCACTAGACCCCTCCTTCCTTCCCAGCACCAACATACTTCATTGTTTTAAAATAACCTGTCAATTTCTAAAGGTAAATATTAAGGTTAGCTCTTTCTCAGACATCATAATTCTCTCTCAACTAAAATGTTTGTGAATTTTAAATCTCTCAACTGCAGTACTGCTTCCAGCTCTGTATTAACTATTCAAGTTCAAGATCCTCCAAAGAAAAGTCACAAACGGGAAAATGGAGTTCCACAGAGATTCACTGGCCAGAGAACTCTGAGATCACAAAGGGAAGGAGGAAAGGATCCCTGGACAAAGTCCCAAGTAATCATCCCCAAGCAGGTCTGTTCTCCACATCTTATATACTTTCTAAGTTACTATGTCCACCCTTGAGACACTGAAAATAACTAACACCTTGTCATTAACTCATATCTTTCTTCAAAAGAACAATACCAACAAATTTTAAATTAATTCCTCCTAGAAAATTCATGATTGCCAGTTCTATTTTATAGACAGAAAAAAAAAAGAGGTTACAAAAGGAAAATCAGAGATTCATCAAATCAGTTAGAAGAGTCCTTCAATCATTTAGGTCAATGTTTATTAACAGATCAGTAGATAAGCAAATGGGTACACACACACAATGGAATATTATTCAGCCTTAAAAAGGAAAGAAATTCTGAAACATGCTTGAAGACATTAAGTTAAGTGAAACAAGCCAGTCACAAAAGGACAAATACTGCATGATTCTACTTATATGTGGTACTAAGAGTAGCTAAATTCATAGCAACAAAAAGTAGAAGGGTGGTTGCCAGAAGATGGGGGAGGAAGGAATGGGAAGTTATTGTTTAATGGGTACAGAGTTTCAGCTTGGGAAGATGAAAAAGTTCTGAATGTGATGGTTGCACAACAGTGTGAATGTATGTACTTAATGCCACTAAATTATATACTTTAAAATGGTATGATAGTAAATTATGTCTATTCCACCACAGTTTTTAAAATAACTTTTTTTTAAAAAGTCATTTAGCTCAACAATTCTTCCCCTAAAATTTGTTTTAAAAAATAGCTGGCTACCTAACTCACTTATTACTCTTCCATAAGGAGAGCTTCAAATCCAGGCGACTCTGTCCCTATCGCATCCATTATCAGTCCCAAACTCTCTAAGAAGATCAAATACACTTCTGACTTCAAAGCTTCAAGTTGACACGGATACTCCTGGTACTAGGACTGCCTCCGAAAGGAGTTCTTTTCCCAGTCAGCTGCAAAGGACTTGCTTTGTGTTCATGCAAATGTGGTGGTTACTCTCACCTGCTCACTTTCCCTGAACCAGCGGGTCTAGCAATAGGAGGGAGGGTCCTTTCAGATGGACAGATGGCAATGGGCTAAACGTATGGTAGATTTTGTTTGCTTATTTGTGGCAAATAGCTCAGTGACTGGAGTTTTTTTCTTTTTTCCTTTCATCTCTGGTGAATTATTCAGTTCTGAAAAAGCCCCTCTGCCAGTAAGCCAGCGGGTAGGGTAGGAGGTGGGGGGGCAGAGGAGAGAAGAGAAAACTCCTTCTCTCATCTCCACCTCAAAAACACTACCCTTTGTTTTGGGATCCCGGCGAGTTCATATTCCTCACTCTTAGAAATTAAACCAATAGAACAATCCAGAAAAGCTTGGGCAGAGGTCAAAATTTTTTTAAATTGTGGCCAATGGGGTCAGTGTTTTCTTTCAGGCAGGGCCACACTGGGGAAAATTTTAAAACCAACAATAACAAACCACCTACCAACTGTGAAACATACTGAGAAGAGAAAATTGGGTACAAAATGGAAATAGATTTCTCTAAAATGGAGTCAGATGCCCAAAGGGTTCATCAGACGAGAACTCTAGGAATGGCTGCCTCTAATCAACAACATACCAGCGATCTGCGCCGAGAACAGCAAGAATTCTCTTCAACGTGCTCAGGGAAGTGCCAAAAGGGGCTGAAAGCTGTTTTCTCAAGCCTGTGGTCATGTCCCTGGGACAAGCTCTACTCTCTGCCACCACCCGGGCCAGTGTTTTCCCTTTCCAGTTCCTCCAACAAAACTGTACCAGAGTAATTTTCTTTAAATGCCAGGATCATCATCTCATGTCTCTGCTCAAAACCTTTTAAAGGTTGCTTAAATCATCCAATACTCAGGTTAAACTTTTTTGCCCGCTTACAAGAACCTTCCCAGGCCAGCACCACTTTCAGTGCAGGCTTTTTTCCTTTCTTTCTTTCTTTTTTTCTTTTTTTTTTGAGACAGGATCTTACTCAGTCACCCAGGCTGGAGTGCTGTAGCATGATCCTGGTTCACTGCAGTCTCGACCTCCTGGTCTCAAGAAATCCTCCCACCTTAGCCTCCCAAGTAGCTGGGACAACAGACTCATACCACCATGCCTGGCTAATTTTTCAATTCTTCAGCCAGGTGTGGTGGTGCACACCTGTAGTTCCAGCTACTTGGAAGGCTAAGGTGGAAGGATCACTCGAGTCCAGCAGGTTAAGGTTGTAGTAGCCATGAGTGTGCCACTTCACTCCAGCCTGGCTGACAGTGAGACTAACTCAAATTTAAAAGAAGAAAGGAAAAGAAATTTCCCATGTGCTTTAGCATTTAGGTAACAGTAGGTTTTTTAGTTTGCTGCCCTAACACGTCCCCTAACACATGTAATCCACAGATGACAGAGTCAGAAGTTCAGTATCGAAAAGTCAATAGATATTAAGGGCATGGTTGTTTCCGTAGCTTTAACCCCAATATAACAAATGTCCAGTGGAGTTGCCTAAAAGTAGACTCCATGTCTGGAGCAGCCACTCCCACTTGATCCCACTGCTTATCTCTCTTGAATCTTGTCAATTCTGTCCTTTCACAGAAATGCTAATCACTCAGAGATGATCAGCCAATCAGGAGCACCCTTAGGTTAGGCCAGCAAACCACAGGCTGGAAATGTCATTGGGCTCCTGGGACGTTGGCTGTTTTCACCCTGTTGGCTACTCAAAGGGCTCTTTCTTTGCTGCCAGAGAGACTGTGTGTGTGTGTGTGTGTGTGTGTGTGTGTGTGTGTGTGTGTGTGTGTGTGTGTGTGTGTGTGTGTGTGTGTGTTGGGGGAGCTGGTTTAACTAAAAGACAAGGAGGAGATGGACTCTAGGTGCTTGAAAGTTCAGAAGGTCATCTTCTGAGAACTGAGGCTCTTAAGCTACTTTCCTAAACTCTCCCTTTTCCAAGAGTCTGTGGTCAGTGCGCTCAAGACCCAAGCTTGCCTCATCCCTAGTGACATCCTGGCTGAGAAATTTCTACCAAAAATAAAGGCCATATTTGCTTCCCAAATGTATCTAACACCTTGCTTCCCACCAGTTATCGGGTAGTTCAGCCTAGCTTCGGGGACAGAGTGCAAATCGTGGTTCAACCACTTATCACAGCACATCTGAGAAAACTACTCGGCCCCACAGTGCCACCCTCAAAGGGTTATGTGAGGATAGATAAATACATGCAAAGCACTTACAAGTGTCACGGGCACACCCATTCAATGAAAGCTGTAATTCTTACTCTGTTATGTTTGTTATGATTATGTATTCTCAGGATTTCTCTCATTTATGTGTGCCATTCTAGATGACAAAGCACTAGATACCTGAGTGTAGCAGGGACTTAAAAGCACATTAACACAATCATCAGGACCCTTAGAGCTCACAAGGGTGCAGGGGACTCATGGGTGCTTGTCTGAGATGGACTCTCTGTGTATGAATAACTGCCTCTACTCACTTTCCTAAATATTATGGACAGCCATAATGGGCTACCCAGGTATTTAAATGATTATATGTAGTTATCTACAATCAATCCTCTGTATCCACCGGTTTCACATCTGTCAACTTAACCAGCTGCAAACCAAAAATATTTGGTAAACAACAGCAATTGATTTATTTTTATTTTTTATTATTATTTTTTGAGTTGGAGTCTTACTCTGTCACCCAGGCTGGAGTGCAGTGGCATGCTCACAGCCACCCCAGCGTCGACCTGCTGTGCTCAGGCGATCCTTCCGCATCAGCCTTCCAAGTAGCTGGAACTACAGGCGCGTGCTACTGCACCCAGCTAATTTTTTGATTTATTGTAGAGATGAGTTCACACCAAGTTGCCCAGGCTGTTCTTGAACCCGTGGGCTCAGGCAATCTGCTCACCTCAGCCTCCCAAATTGCTGGGATTACAGGCTTGAACCACTGCATCTGGCCAACAACAACAATTTCAAAAACAATATAGTATAAAACTACTTATACAGCATTTACATTGTATTAGGAATAAGAAATCTAGAGATAATTTAAAGTACCCAGGAGGATATGTATAGGTTATATGCAAATACTTTGCCATTTATATCAGGAGCCTGAGCATCCTTGGATTTGGGTACTATGGGGGGAGGGTGGTTCCTGGAACCAATACTCCATGGATACCGAGGGGTAATTGTATATTACTCTGCAGTACCAAGTACTGTACTGTATGCTGGGGACATAATATTGAATAAGCCAACTGGGAATATGTATTTTTAAATGCTCCCTAGGTGACTCTGACTACCAGCCAGAATTGAAAATCACTACTTGCTGTTTCACTTGGAATGAGATCATGAGGCAAACATAACAGAACTGGATCCCAACACAGTTCCCTGCCTCTCCTCACCTACTCTACCCCACCCCCCAGCCCCTGCCCAAAGCTCATGAGGTTGAAAACTGCATTCCCTAAATAATATTAAATCCACGCTTCAAGACTGGAGGAAACAGCCAAGAACAAGAGAATAGTCTCCTCTTCTCTCCGTTGGCCTCCAGTCTTAGGGCCCACCTCCCCGCCTCAATCTGGAAGGGGCGGCCAAATGGGGGCCTGGAGACTCAGCCTTAGAGTGGCTGGAGCTGGTGCAGGCAGACGTTATCCATCCTTCAGTCCAGGATCAGGCCGGGCACTTTGTGATTCTAACCACTTGGCCAGCAGCTTCTGGGGGCATAACAGTCAACAGCCAGAAATAGCTACCCCAGGTACTGGTCCTACTTGGAGGCAAAACAATTAGTAGGCTGATGACAGCCTGATGCTTGAGAAATCATTTTTTCAAAAAGGAAAAAAAGGGCTGCTTAAAAGAGCCCTTTAACTTTGAAGGCAGTTCCATCCACCTTACAAATTCAATGCCCTCTGAATACACATCCATCTGTCACAGCAGGGAATCTTTTAACTAGCAAAAGAGCAAGAGAAGGAATTCAGATCAACATCACGGACTACAGCAATAAAGCTGGTGCTGGTTCACCCCTTTACCCCTGAGGCAGGAAAGAATCAAGGAAGAATTTTAGGATCTTTTTATACAATTAAAGAAAGGGACCCCGTGGGGGGAAGGGAGTTGGTACAGAAACGGGTAAGTTTAAGGCTTGCTATTTTAAGTTCGCAATAAATCACAGTGAGAAAGGACTAGAAGACTTGATTTTTATTTTTAAGATCTTATCCAAAGCAGGAACTATATCTGATGTTTGGGGGTAGGTCTGGTTAACAGAAGTCTTTTCACCCTCTTATCCAATCCCTAACAGCAGAACCAGAGTTTGGCTCGTGCTTCCAGAACTTTACAATCTTGAATTATAGCTTCAAAATAATTCAGATTCCACTACACAAGGCTTAGAGAACACCATTAAGTAGATGTGAGACAGTCTACAAAGAAAACCCCACAAAATATCCAAAAATTATACCCAAATGATAGCAGGAGAAAGAATCAGACGATACAGTGAAGAATCTGGCACAAGACTAGCAAATTACACACCAAACCATAAAGATGGCTCCATAAGAAATACACATTATTTCCCCAAACTACTTGAGAATCTATTGCTGTCAACGATTACTTTCTAGAAGTCTAACTTCTACAAAGTCTAATCCTTGATCATTCATTAAACAAAAACAAACAAAAAATGAGTAGAACCCTAGTACTGTGCATTATAAAAAGCACTTCCTTGAGAAAATCAAAGAAGTCCTTTAAAAATATATGAGTCAAACAGTTGGCTTCTTGGCAATGTCAAGGTCTCCACCTGTTGGGACTGCATCTCAGAACTGGGGTTTGGGGTGGTTTAACCATTTCATTTCACCAGAGCACTATAACATTTTGGATTGGCCCTTCAGATTTTCTTTTCTTTTTCTTAAATCAGCAAGAAAAGTACCACATGTGTATGAGAAAACATGTTAACACACACATATGTTTAAAAAGTATCTCCTCCCTGCAAAAAGCCTCTTAATCTATTTTAAGATTTAAGAACTTATCACTCACATCATTAGAACTTTCTAACAAACGCAACTTGGAGATAAGTGTTATGACCACAACATCGAAGGGCCAGATTGCAATGTTTACTGCCTATTCTCTCCATTGAGATGCCCATGTCTTCCTTCTGCAGACATATGTGGTTAAAGCCAGAATCTTTTTCAATCAATACATTTTTAAAATGTGAGCTGGGGGTGTATGTCAGCTGTGGGGAAACAAACCTTCTGCTACAGATGCGCTCTGGCAGAGGCTGGCAAGCCCCACTTCCATGTATGGAAGTGAACGAAAGCAGTAAAACCTCAGGCATGAGTCTGGGCAGGGCTGGGGGTGGGGGCAGCATTCCTCCCAGCAGAGCCAGTCCTGGTCCAGAAGGACATGCAAGAGACACCCTTTGCCTGGGGTCCTGTGGATTCTTTAGCGGGACAGCCATGAGGGCCCAAAAGATGGAAAGCAGGAAAACAATGGGTACAGCATATTCAATAGACAGAAGACACCCAGAAAGTGGAGGCTTATCCACCCTGAGAGTATGCACAAAGGGAGCCAGATCCTGAGCCCGGAACACCAGTGCCACACTGCTCACGCATGCACTGACCTCAGTCCCCTGGAATGCAGAATTCTCCGAAATTTGCCATCCATCACCATTGCTCTCTCGAGGCCAGCACTGAAAAAACAGTAGATGTGTGTGTGTGTGTGAGTGCATGTGTGTGTGTGTGTGTGTGTGTGTGTGTGTGTGTGTGTGTGTGTGTGTTATGAGAAACTCATGACAGTTACACACACTTCTTGTCAGGGCAAGGCTGAGGTTTGCAAAAAGTTTAGGTCAAACTAGAGGCTGGAATCAGATCAGAATTGCAGCCCTGCAGGTGCCATTGACTACCTGACTAAGCAAATCCCTTCACAGTTCTGATCTCAGTATTCACATTTGTAAAATGGAGATAATAACAGTAGGCTCCCCCGTGGGGCTGTTGTATGAAGCCTGTAGTGCTGAGCACAAAGTAAATGCTGTGTAATGTTAAATAGGCATTATTAATAACAGTAAAGCACAGACACAGTTTAATGAAGATTTACACTACCCTTCTTCAATTGGCAAATCCAAGAACTACTTGTCAAGCTTTTCTTAGATTTCAAGTTCATACCATTGCTTACCCCCAACCTGAAGTATCTTCCCTTGGTCTCTGGGATCTCCACATGAGCCCTCTCTGAGTCTTTGTTGTCCTATCCCCAGGTCCCTGCTGGGACTCCTCAGGACTCTCTTTCTACCCACTCTGTGGGACTCTCAGTCCTTCCTAGATTTCTATTTGCTAATGACCCACAGACCTTTCTCTGGCACAGGCTTACCTCTCCGCAAAGTTTTACTCATGCAACTCAACAGTTGAACACTTCTACTGTTTTCATTTTCGCTAGTCTCCACCACAAATCAACACCCCGCTCCCCCATTGGTGACATTAGCGACACATCTCAATGTCCTTAACTCCTTCTTCTGCTTATCCTCCAAAGGCAAAACACAGTTGTCGATTTTATACCCTTTTTTTTTTTTTTTAGAGACAAGGTCTCGCTGTATTGCCAAGGCTGGCCTCAAACCCCTGGGCTCACTTCTGCCTCAGTCTCCTGAGTAGCTGGGACAGTGGGCACACATCTGCTCATCTAATTGAGTATGTATCTTTTCAAATCTATTCCTTCCTTCTCACTCCCATCACCACTGCCCTGGGATAGTCCCTCATCAGCTCAACCTTGTCCTCTGATTCAGTGCTGTCCAACAAAAATAGATTCAATTTTTAAAAATGTTAGTAGCTAAACATTAAGAATTAGAAAGAGGCCGGGTGCGGTGGCTCACGCCTATAATGCCAGCATTTTGGGAGGCTGAAGTAAGAGGATTTTCTGAGCCTACAGGTTTGAGACCAGCCCAGGCAACTTGGCGAAACCTCATCTCTACAATAAATCAAGAAAAATGAGCCGAGCATGGTGGTGCATACCTGTAGTTCCAGCTACTTGTAAGGTTGAGGCGGAAGAATCACCCGAGCCCAGCACATTGAGGCTGTAGTGGCCGTGAGCGTGCCACTGCACTCTAGTCTGGGTAACAGAGTGAGACTCTGACTCAAAAAAAAAAAAAAAGAATTAGAGAGAAACAGATGAAAGTAGCTTTAATAACACATTTTATCTAGTCCAATATGATTATGATTTCAACATGTCATGGATCTAAAAGATTATGAAGGAGTTATTTTGCATTCTTTTTCTCATACTACACCTTTGATATCTGGCATGCACGTAATCCAGCACATCTCAATTAGGGTCAGCCACATTTCAGTGTCCAACAACCACATGTGGCTAGTAGCTACCATACTGAACAGTGTAGCGCTAGTCTCTTTTCCCCAATTTCACTTCCACACACTACTGTGGTTATCCATCTAATCTGATTAAGGAACACCCCCACTTAGAACACATCAGAGGCCCCATCAGGATATGGCAAAGTCCTGGTGCCCCTTAATTTTCTATTTATCCATCTTGCTTCCATTCCTGCCTCTCACTTCAGGCTCCAGCAATAAGAAGCCATAACACACAGGTTCTAGAACAGTGAGTATGGCGTGACACTGATTTTGTTTTGAACCTACAGATTTATGTAACTACATAGACAATACCTGAGAGTACAAACGACAAGCATATATCGGCATTTTTAAAAGTCTGAGAACGGTACTGGGAAACTATGGGGGGGAGGGGGATGGGATTAACAGTAGCAAATACCTGTCGGGGGATGGGAAAACACCTCTTATCAACAGATGCCTGAATGAAACGTAATTGTACACCTAACCCTTAACTGTACCCCACAAAACCATAATAAAAAAATACTGATTAATAAAAAAAAAAAAAAAAGTCTGAGAAGATAGGCGCTAGAATGTAAACAATAATGAACTCTGATTAGCGGAATTTGGATGATTTCAAATATATTTATTTTTGTAAATCTGTACTTTCTCATTTTTAAAAATTACTAAACAGTTAAAAAGGAGGAGGGGGGAATAAACCCATTTGCTGGATAAGTGGGCCCTCAAGCCAAACAACAGTAAAGTGTAGAGGTTCTGCGCATTTAGTGTATTTTGGGGAAATGGATCCTTATCATTCATAGATTCTATATTTATGAATTTGCTTACTTGCTAGAATTTGCTTGAAACCCCAAAATCTATACTTACAACACCTCTGTGGTCATTGTCAGACATGGACAGAAGTGGCGCAAAATCGGAGACATGTTCGGACAGGATCCCAGCTGAGGCTGAACCAGGCAGCGCCGCCGTCTGTTGGCCCTCAGACTAGAAATGCCCCTTTGCAGTCTGTCTAGTGCCACAATGCTCACATGTCAGTGCTCTTTGGTGGTGATTTTACTGTTCAAAATGAACTCCGAGCAAAGTGCTTAAGTCCCATCTAGTGTTCCTAAGTGCAAGAAGGCCGTGGTGTGCCTTATGCGGAAGATGCATGTGTTGGATAAGCTTTGTCCAGGCCTGCGTTACAGTGCTATGGGCGTGAGCTCAGTGTCAATGAATTAACTATATTACACACACACACACACACACACACACACACACACACACACACACACACACACATATATACAAAATAAGGAGTCTTTAAACAGAAATACAGACAAAACAAAGTTCTGTTTGGACCCATTGATGAAACTCTTGCGACCAGAGACTCACAGGAACCTAACCCTGTATTTCTCCTAGGAATGAAGCTTCAGTAGGTGCTAATTTAGCATTTGTGGTGACTTTATAGAACACAATGACCATGAGTAACGAGAATCGACTATAAGCCGGGGTCGGTGGCTCAGCCTGTAATCCTGTGCCTTGGGAGGCTGAGGTGAGTGGATTGCCTGAGCCCGCGGGTTTGAGACCCACCTGGGCAACGTGGCAAGACCTCATCTCTACAATAAATCAAAAAATTAGCTGGGTGTGGTAGCGCACGCCTGTAGTTCCAGCTACTGGAAGGCTGAGGTGGAAGGATCGCCAGAGTCCAGCAGGTTGAGGCTGCGGTGGCCGGGAGCGGCCATTGTACTCCAGTGTGGGTGACAGAGTGAGACTCCAACTCAAAAAAAGAATCAACTATAGTTTGGTTGTATAGACTGTAATGTGCAGGAGACCACAGGAATAAAGGAAGAGAATAAAATTGGTTCAGTTTGGGTGTAGTACTGAGCCCAGACCCTCCGCCCACAGAGAAAAAGAGAAACCCCAGAGTCAAGCCCCTGCCCTGGAAGCCCAGTTGTGGAACTTCTTCCGCCTTGGAGCAAAGCTGCAGAACATAGCACACTATGGGACACAGAGCGCCTAAAGGGCTGGCTTGGGGACTGGCCGCTCAGAGTGAAAATCCAGCCCCACACCCTGAGCCAATGACTTTATCTTTGGGTTTAGTGTCCTCATATATAAATGAGGGCAATACATAGTACCTACTTCATGGATTGTGGGGAAGATACAGTGAGATAATACATGAAAAGCACTTAACAGAGAGGTCCCTGGAATCTAGTAAGGGCTCTATAAACAGAAGCAATTACTAATGACAATGGTATGGAACACTATAGCTCAGGGGATGTCTAAGTAGCTCCCTGAAGTCCAAATGAAGAAACATGTCTCCCTACCATCATAAGCAGGTCGGATCACCTCAGAGGCAGCACACCCCTCCCTCCCCCATGTTCCTGGGTACCATCTCTTATGAATATGAGAAAGAAGACGGGCATGGTGGCTCATGCCCGTAATCTCAGCACTTTGAGAGGTGGGGGTGAGAGGATTGCCTGAGCCCAGGGGCTCGAGACCAGCCTGGGCAATTTGGCGAGACCTTGTCTCTATAATAAATCAAAAAATTAGCCAGGCGTGGTGACGTATGCCTGTGGTTCCAGTTACTTGGAAGGCTGAGGCAGAAGGATCACCAGAGCCCAGCAGGCTGAGGCTGCGGTGGCCGGGAGTGGCCACTGCACTCCAGTCTGGGTGACAGAGTGAGACTCCAACTCAAAAAAAAAAAAAAAAAAGAACATGAGAAAGGGATCAACATTTTTGTAATTTCCTCCCACCCAGCAGTAAAGCTATCGGGACTCCCCAGCCAAAGTGCAACCTTATTAACCTATATCTAGCCCAGACTGTACTCTAGTGAGTTGTACTTATCAGTTCATAGAGAATTCACATACCCCTCATGCCCACTCTAAAGAATCCAAGATGGCGGTACACACACACATGGTAGGGGACTCCATACCACATCTCCTCTCTTATGGTGAACTGCAAATCTCAACTCCAAAGAGACCTGCGCCAGGTTTCTCAGAGTATTTAAACATATGCTAAGATGATTCTTGAATAATAACTTGCTTTAGAAACATCCCCACTCCTAAGTTTCAGAACATCTAAATGTTCCCTCTAGTAAATAGCAGGTCTGACCCAGCAGCCCCCTTTCCAAATTCTCCAGGGCCAGGTCAAGCATGTGTCCAGGGCTGTCCAGCACCAACTTTCTGTTTCTCTGAATCCATCATATTCTACCTCCCTGCTCAGGTTGGAATGACCTCCTCAAAGCAGCAGGGTCAGTTCCCGTGACCTGAGGCCCCAGGGCTGAGTGCCAAGGGCTCAGGTCTCGCTGTCCCTCAACATGACACAGGAAGGGCACTAACTGCCTGGACAGGCCCCAGGGTAACAACCTCCTCTCCTTCCCTGATGGCCCAACAGGAAAAAATAGTGTGGCCGCCGAGTCATCTGAATGGAATTTCTCTTCAGCGGTTATGAGCCTCATCAGCCTGAACTCACAAATTGAAGCACCTGGCTCTTTTTAAATTCCTTTCCTTACATTTCACATATTTCAGCGCTGGTAATCCCCTTCTTAAGAGCTCTGAGCTGTTGTTCAGTGAGGTAACATGTTTGTTTTTTCAGCCATGAGTTACAGCCACTTGAGGCTTTCCACATAGGAGGTCTGATGGGCGTCCTGGGCCTGACCCCAGCCCTTCCACAGGAAAATGACTCTGCTCTCAGGAACAGGCCCTTGGGACTGGGAAAATGGTCCTGATTTTCTACAGGCCAGGATACATAAACTCACATGGGAAAAATAGGACTGTGGCATTTCCCTCTTTTCAGCATGCTTATCTCTTTTCTATGAGCAAAATTTGGCAATGTCTTACAGACACTGGTTGGACTTTTTTAAAGGACTACTGGGAAGACTGCCAAGAAACATGACTGACCAGCAATAAAGAGCCCTAGAGCCTAGAAGCTGGTCAGCCATGTGGCCACCTCCTCTATGGATCTCAATTTTTTTGGTTGTAAAAAGAAAAAGTGGGGAGATTACACCAGGTTTGCACCTGTAGTCTCGGCTATTTGGGAGGCTGAGGCAGGAGTATTGCTTGAACCCAGGAGTTCAAGGCTGCAATATGTCATGATCATGCTTATGAATAGCCACTGCTCTCCAGCCTGGGCAACATAGCAAGTGTCTGTCACTGAAACAGAGGGAGAGACAGAGAGAGAGAGAGAGAGAGAGAGAGAGAGAAGGAGTTGAGCATGGTGGCTCACACCTGTCATCCCAGCAATTTGGGAAGCGAAGGCAGCAGTAGCAGGATCACTTAAGCCCAGGAGTTCAAGACCAGCCTGGACAACACAGTGAGACCTATCTCTACAAAAAAAAAAAAAAAAAAAAATCAAAAAATTAGCTGGGCATGGTGGCATATGCCTGTAGTCCTGGATACTCAGGAGGCTTCCCAGAGACTGCAGTGAGCCATGATCATATCATGCCGCTGCACCTTAGCCTGGGCAACAGATAAAACCCTGCCTCAAGAAAAAAAGAGAGAGAGAAGGTTGCTACATAATCCCTGACATCCTTTCCAGTGTAGCATTCAATGATCGTGTAGCCCAATATTATGACCAAGGACATTTGTTTAATTAGGATGATAGCAGAAATATACAGAAGAGGTTGTGCCTTTAACTCTGACTCTCACCTTTATGCTTGGAATTCCATTCCTCTTTCCACCTGAATCCTGCCAGTCCTTCAAATCTACATCCAAGTCATCATTCTTTCTTTCAACAAATACTTGTACCAAATATTTATTAAATAATAATTACGACTAAGACATGCCAAATGTGTTAAGTACAAAGGACACAATGATGAAGAGCACACAGTCTCTGCCTCAGGAAACTTTCTGGTTGAACGGGACAGAACGGTAGTCCTCATCTTCTCATCTTCTTACTATGTGTCCAGCACTATGCTAAGGGCTTTTGATATCAGTCATCATCTTAAATCTCCGCAGCCACAAAGCAGATACTACTATCACTCCCATTTTGTAGATGGGGAAACTAACGTTTGGAAAGGTTAAAGTAACTTGCCCAAGGTGTCAAAGCTGGTGAGTGGGAGAGATGCATCTTCACCAGGTCACCCAGGAAAGGAGCTGGCCTCTCAGTTCTCAGAGCTCCTGCTGGCAACTCCATCCCAATCACAACCAATACACCAGCCATCATCCAATAGAGGCTCTAAATTTATATATACATCTTTCTATTTCATGCCTTATCTCCCCAACTAAATTATAAATGCCTTTAAGAACAGACACTTTGTCATTTATTTCTCTGCATCCTGATACTGCCTGAGGCAAATGAGATGCTCAGAAAACATGTGACTGACCAAGACCTGGCAGAATCAATACAAAGCAATGAAACTTGATTTTTGTAATATGAGCACATACTAAGTAAAAAATCCAGTTTGGGAGCTTCTTAGTCCCTGTCACCACTCCCCTTCCCCCACTGTACAGTTGTGGGAAATGCCTACAGGAATTTCCTTTATTTAACAAACAGGAGCCATTAACCCACCAATCTTTATGCTCTAAGGAAGCTTATAGAAAATGCATTTCTGCAACCTGGTCGAGAAGAAGGTTCTCTGGTTTGCGTTTGGGCTCCTTGGTACAAAAAGCATCTGTTTCTTATCCTGGGGCACATCTGGAATCCAGACCTCCTTTCTCAATCCAAGCCCCAACCCGAGAGGCCACTCTCACCTTGCCAACAGACCACTGCAGTCAGCTTCTTGGAGTCTTCAGACACAGAATCACACCTCCAAATTAGCATCACCTAGAATGGGTTTTCTTGAGGATCTGCCAAAGGAACTTTCGCTTTCTTTACAAAATGTAAAAATGTTTCCACTGAGGATGGGCACTACTGCCACTCAGTTTTCAAGCCTGCATCAACTCTCTCCATCCCATACTGACCCTCTTCTTCCATGGGATCAAATGAAGTTCCTCCTTCTCAACTTTCCCCTTCATTCCCACACAGTTATTTATATCTGGAATATCTTTCTTTCTTAATCCGCTGGGCTATCTACCCTCCCCGCTGTCTGAAAAGGTCACTTTCAAGTTGTTCCTTCCAGAAGGTTTCTTGGAGGAGGCGGCCGCTAGCTGGTCCCTTCCCCGGGTTGCTGTGCCAACGATGAGCCAAGTTACTCATCCTCTGAAAACGCTAATCTGCTAACTAGATCAAACCCTACACAAACACAAAGCCTTCAAAAACTAGATGCAAGCTTTTACAGGCCAGAGCCTCACTATCTTCTTCACGTATAATTATGTTTTCATGACAAAAGTGATTACGTCCAGAAACCACATGTGGAAATCAGAGATCCACCACCCATAGATAGCATTGCTTAACAATAAGTAGTTAGCAATAATTTACTACAATCTTATGTGTCCGTTTCAAACAGTGCTGTAATCATAGTACATGTATATTTTGAGATACTGTTTTTTTGAATCTGATACATGAAGCAATAGGCCTATATTCCAGCAAATGTCATCAACTCCATTTTCTTTTCTTTTCTTTTTTTTTTTTTTTTTTTTTGAGTTGGAGTCTTACTCCTTCACCCAGGCTGGAGTGCAGTGGCACGCAATGTGGCCACCCCAGCGTTGACCTGCTGGGCTCCAGTGATCCTTCCGCCTCGGCCTTCCAAGTAGCCAGAACTACAGGTGCGCACTACCATGTCCAGCTATTTTTTATTTTTATTTTTTATTTATTTTTATTTTTGTTTGTTTTTTTGAGTTGGAGTCTCACTCTGTCACCCAGACTGGAGTGCAGTGGGACGCTCCCGGCCACC
>NW_007246181.1:507324-525988 GCF_000164805.1 Carlito syrichta
TGCCCAGGTGGGTCTCCAACCCGCGGGCTCAGGCAATCCACTCACCTCAGCCTCCCAAGGGCGTGGGATTACAGGCTGAGCCACCGAGCCCGGCTCAGCTATTTTTTATTTTATTGTAGAGACAAGGTCTTGCCAAATTGCCTGGGCTGGTCTCGAACCCGGGACTCAGGCAATCTACACGCCTCAGCCTCCCAAAGTGCTGGGATTATAGTCTGAGCCACCGAGCCTGGCCAACTCCATTATCAGTTGCTGCTCAAGATGATTCCGAATATTGTAATTTACTTAACCATTCCATGATTGTTAACATTTAAGGCATTTCCAAGATCTCACTAGTGTATACAGGTTTAAAGACTGCTTTCATGAAGATACAGTAAGATGAAGTAAGCATCATCATAGTTTGGTTCTGACCTGTACATTTAATCTGCATTTATGACTAATTCAGATAATATTCTCACTTTGAAACTGACATTAATTCTTTTTCCATTTATTTATTTAATTTTTTTTTAAGAGGCAGGATCTCACTCTGTCACCCAGGTTGGAGTACAGTAGCATGATCATAGCTCACTGCAGCCTCAAACTCCTGGGGTCCATGATCCTCCTGCCTCAGCCTCCCAAGTAGCTGGGACTACAAGTGTGCACCACCACACCTGGATAATTTGTAAATTTCCCTTTGTAGAGACTGGTTCTCATTACTCTTTCTATTCTTTTCTCTTTTTTTTATTTTTTTTATTTTTTTTTGAGTTGGAGTCTCACTCTGTCACCCAGACTGGAGTGCAGTGGCCGCTCCCGGCCACCGCAGCCTCACCTGCTGGGCTCCGGTGAACCTTCCGCCTCAGCCTTCCAAGTAGCTGGAACTACAGGCGCGCGCTACCATGCCTGGTTGACTTTTTAAATTTGTTGTAGAGATGAGGTTTCACTGCCCAGGCGGGTCTTGAACCCGCGGGCTCAAGCAATCCACTCATCTCAGCCTCCCAAAGGCGCAGGATTTTACAGGCTGAGCCACCAAGCCCGGCTTCTTTTTTTTTTTTTTGAATTGAAGTCTCACTCCGTCGCCCAGGCTGGAGTTCAGTGGCACACTCACAGCCACCCCAGCGTCAAACTGCGGGCTCCAGCGATCCTTTCGCATCAGCCTTCCAAGTAGCAGAACTACAGGCGCGTGTTACCACACCCAGCTAATTTTTTTTATTTATTGTAGAGATGAGATCTTGCCAAGTTGCCCAGGCTGTTCTCAAACCCATTGCTCAGGCAATCCTCTCACCTCGGCTTCCCAACTTGCTAGGATTATAGGCTCGAGCCACTGCACCCAGCCACTCTTTCTATTCTTAAATTGGGTCCTCTTTTAAGGTTCACTGGATCTCTGAAAAGTTTACCTTTCATAATTGCTACTATCTATTTATCTATTTAATAAATATTTTCATAACAATCCTTGGATTTTTCATAAGTGACTTGCCTACATGAACCTGCAACCTCATTAGTTAAAAGTTCTCTCAGCTGCCTCATACAGAAGAGAATAAGGGATGCTCAGGGGATAGGGGAAGAGTTATGTGTAATGTCAGGCACAAAGACTTTTGAAGTTAGCTGGGCTCGGTGGCTCAGCCTGTAATCCCGCGCCTTTGGGAGGCTGAGGTGAGTGGATTGCCTGAGCCCGCAGGTTTGAGACCCGCCTGGGCAGGCGAGACCTCATCTCTACAATAAATCAAAAAAATTAGCCGGGCGTGGTAGCGCACGCCTGTAATTCTGGCTACTCGGAAGGCTGAGGCGGAAGGATCGCGGGAGCCCAGCAGGTTAAGGCTGCGGTGGCCGGGAGTGGCCACTGCACTCCAGTCTGGGCGACAGAGTGGGACTCCAACTCAAAAAAAAAAAAAGACTTTTGAAGTAATATTTGTGCACTTTTCTCAAAGCAACAGATGCATTCCTAAGACACTGTAGGGGAGTTGTTCTAAGTGGAAGAAATCACATGTGGAACACCTCTTAGGAGCTCACTATCTAAAACAAGCGGGTATATTGCCTAACAAAATGAAAATCCTTCTATAATGAAAATAACATTCCCTTGATTTATCTATTTTAGAACTTTGGATTTTAGAGATGGTGGATTTTCCTAAAATGCAGCATACTTTAGTAGGTAAAAATCTATATTAAATACAAGTTGCCTAACACTAGTTCACCACAAAAGGGACAGCATAATGCAAATGCCCAGCATGGGTCTTTTGTCCCTGTGTAAACCGGAATGCTCTTGGAGGGAAGACTGACAGCACCAGAGAATGAAGCTCTTAATTTACCCAAATGGCAGAGCCCGGCGGTGGGAATTTCATAGACACTGTCTTCTCACTGCTAGAGGGGGCCTCTCTCAGAGGACAGGGGAGACTGCTTTCAAAGGTCTTCTTAGCCTGCTGTCCATTTTCCTTCTGAGGTTAGTGGTGACTTGAGGGATTCTGCTCCTTGTCTCTCTCTGTGTTGGGCTCATTACCAAGGCAGATATAATACAGAGCTATCAGAGGGCTGTGCAATGACATTTTTATCCTTACCCACCTGAGAAGGAAAAAGCAGCACCTGTCAGGGGAGCCAAGAATAGAAGCAAGACCCGCCTAAAAGGCTTGATTAAAAAACAAAAAAAAGGGCCAGACATGGTGACTCACACCCATAATCCCAGCACTTTGGGAGGCCAAGGTGGGAGGATTGCTTGAACCCAGGAGTTTGAGACCAGCCTGAGCAACCATAGTGAGATCTCGTCTCTACAAAAAAGATTTTCAAAAATTTGTTTTAAATATGTGTATGAGGGTATCAGAGGCATGCACACATACACATACATACACACACACACACACACACACACACACACAGGCTTGTCACTGTGCAAAATATCTTTGGAGATATATACAAGAAGCTGACCACAGTGGTTGCTTTGGGGGAAGCAAACTATCACAGTAGTGGCAGCAAGGTTTTTCCCTGAACACCTTTCACTTTATTTGGAAACTGTTTTAACATACGGTATAACCTTCCAGAAAATAAAAATTTTAAATGTTAAATCCATTTGTGTAAAAAAAAACAAAACAAAAAAAATAAGTATATACATTTGTATATGTATACTGTTTTCTGGAAAAATACACCAGACACTAACCAACAGTGGTTATCTTTGGAAAGAGGATTATTGTTATAATTAAGAAATGAAATACTGGCTTTCTCTTGCAGATGGAAAAAAGTTACATGGAAAAATTGCATATTAAGCATATGCTGAGTAAAAGCATATACATGGCTTTTTAGTGTAAACAGTCAGCAGGAAAACCATAATTCGTGCCGTATGTACAGAGACAAACAAATCCCTTTCTCCTCGTGAAGGCATACCATGTTTTGTTCTAGGGATCTATATTTGCCTGGTAACTACTGGCTCTGTGGTAGAACAGATTCAGATGAGCTCAGAAAAAGTCACTGACTGAGCCCTTCACAGGAAAGAAGTGCTTCAGAAAGCGCTTCAACACCGGAGTGTTCCACCACAGTCTGCAAATTAATACTTTCCATAAATCCGAATGAAAGAGAATATGTTCAAGTGGTATTAAGTAGTATTTTATTCTTAAGAACATTTGCAAAAGCTTAATGCGACACATCCAAGGGTTGAAGCCAAGGACCTTCTGCAAATTTAGGAAACTGATTTCCCCCAGGAAGATGTTTTAAGGCATTTAATTCCAATTCATCCTCATGCCTAACATTTGAAACGTCAGAATTCTTAGGTGCCAAACTGCAATGTACATAACAGATTTGTGTGTAGTCTGAAATGGGCAAATACACTTGGATAAGAAAACAAATCTATTTCAAGATAAGGAAAATTTTTCAAAATAAATTGACTGATTCATCCTAAAAAGCCAACTATTAAGAAAAATAAATCTATCTGCTCAAGGACAGCTTTTTTGCAGCTAGTTACTGCCTATTGACAATTTTGAAACAAAATGCCACACTTAATTAGCCAGCGGGATTCTCATCCTGTGTGTGAGGGGGGAAATGGCATTAAGAAAAAGACTCCCTCAGGCTCTATTAGCACCCTAATGAGGCAGTGGAGGAAGGGGGCATTGGGAAGAGGGCAAAGGAGTCAGTACTGCCACACAGCCTTCAGAAGGTACACGATCTGGGTCCACTGGTGCTCTCAACGAGACACTATCAGGCGTATCTGGACACAGCTATTTCTACGGGGTCCTCTGCAGGAAATAAACGTACCTCCACACATGCCCAGCTGAGATAGCAATTCTCAAATTACATCCAAAAGGGATAAAATGTGCCATAAGCTCACTTAACCATTGTCCGTGACTTCATGACCAACGACCAACAGATGGATGGTATATCCATTTTCAAAAGGGCAAAAAGGGGGAGATTCTGCAAACTACAGATTGGTGAACTTGACATCAACACTTAAACAGATCCTAAAGCTTATTTTAGCTATTAAGCACACACTCAGGAAAAGAAGTAATCGGTTAGAAGCAAGCGTGCATTCACCAAACGCAAGTCACTTCAGACTATCTTTCCTTAAAAAGAAAATGGTAAATATCTAAGTGATAGGTCTCCAATGATAAACATGCTAACCAAATGGAAAAGTGTGGACTGAAGAATAATACACTCAGGCGGGTTTGGAACTGGCTGGAGTGAAACTGACTGAACAACTGATTACAGGACCACTCTCAACTATAGACAACATTTTTTTTTTTTGAGTTGAAGTCTCACTCTGTCGCCCAGACTGGAGTGTAGTGGCCGATCCCGGCCACCGCAGCCTCGACCTGCTGGGCTCCGGCGATCCTTCCGCCTCAGTCTTCCAAATAGCTGGAACTACAGGTGCGCGCTACCACGCCCAGCTAATTTTTTGATTTATTGTAGAGATGAGGTCTCGCCAAGTTGCCCAGGCGGGTCTCGAACCCATGGGTTCAGGCAATCCACTCACCTCAGCCTCCCAAGGCACGGGATTACAGGCTGAGTGACCAAACCCAGCTCTAGACAACATTTTTATCAACTGCAGGATAAAGATCTGAAAGGGATCACATAACTCAAAGCTAGGAAGGAATTCTGTGGATGACCCCATCTGCATATGAAAAGATTTCAACAGACCACAAAAACTGATCAACTCTAAATAAAATGATTCTTAAAAATTAGATCCCGCGCCTTTGGGAGGCTGAGGTGAGTGGATTGACTGAGCCCACGGGTTCAAGACCCGCCTGGGCATATGAGACCTCATCTCTACAATAAATCAAAAAATCAGCTGGGCGTGGTAGCGCAAGCCTGTAGTTCCGGCTACTTGGAAGGCTGAGACGGAAGGATCGCCAGAGCCCAGCAGGTTGAGGTTGCGGTGGCCGGGAGCGACCACTGCACTCCAGTCTGGGCGACAGAGTGAGACTCCAACTCAAAAAAAAATTAGAGACAAAAAGATTTTGGACTCTGCTCTTGCTGGTTCAGGTATCCAATTGGTGGAAAAGGAGTTTTGGCTGACAAAATAGTTAGTAGGTCAAGACAGTGTGAGTTGATTGTCCCTAATGCAATCTTGGGGTATGGCAATATAAGTCTAGATAAGATCTAGAACAAAAGAAGTGATGCAATAAACTTGCCCTCTGTGCTTAGGGCAGATCACACTGGAGTCTGTGTTCAGGTGCAGGAACTACTCTCTAAGAGAAATCCCAGGCTGGGCGCAGTGGCTCACACCTATAATACCAGCACTTTGGGAGGCCAAGGTGGGTACTTGAGCTCAGGAGTTCCAGACCAGCCTAGGCAAGATAACCAGACCTTGTCTCTACAAAAAAAAAAAAAGAAAAAAGTAGCCAGGCATGGCCTGTAGTCTTATCTACTTGGGAGACTGACCTCTTAAACCCAGGCGGTTGAGGTTACAATTAGCCGTGATTGTGCCACTGCACTCCAGCCTGGGCAACAGAGTGAGACCCTGACTCAAAAAAAGAGAGAGAGAAGTCCCAGACAAACTTGGAGACTGCTTGGATGTGAATGGCCAGGATGGTAAGGAAACATGAACACACATCATATTAGAAATCCTCCAAAGATCAAGGGACTCTTTCCCTTGGGAGAGAGAAAAATTGTCTGCAGTTTTTGAAGGCCGGGTGATCACCTGGGAGGGGATGGTTGAAGTCAAAGTACACTTCCTTGGAAGATGGTGCTTTGTGGTCACTACAAATACTCCAGTAGAGACGGGATGACCACTTGTTGGGCATGCTCCCTCTGGTAACACACAATTTCCCTTGATGAGTTCCCCCAGCCCCGTATCTGATGCTCAGTCTGCCTAATTTGGGACCCTCCCTCTGGCTACACAGGTGTGGATGTGACTCAGGCTTGGCCAGTCAGTATTTCCACATCCTAGCTATGGAGACCAAGGTAACCTCCTTCTGTTGGGAGTGTGAGAGAACAGTAAACAAACCCAGAGCTGCTGTTGGTACCCATGTCACTATGAAGAACAGTCTGCCAGGCCGGGCACAGTGGCTCATGCCTATAATTCCAGCACTTTGGGAGGCCAATACGGGAGGACTACTTGAACCCAAGAGTTTGAGACCAGCCTAGGCAATATAGGGAGAACCTGTCTCTACAAAAAAAAATTTTTAAATTAGCTGGGTGTGGTAGCACACTCCTCTAAGACTCATCTACTCAGGAGGCTGAGGCAGGAGGATCACCTGAGCCCAAGAGATTGAGGCTATGATAAGATGTGATCGTGCCACTACACTCCAGCCTGGGTGACAGAGTGAGACCCTGACTCAAAAAAAGAAAAAGAACAGCCTGCCAGAGACCAAGGCCCACAGAGACAAGTAGAGCAGGGAGAGGAAGAAGGCCCCATACTGAGGACAACTTTTGTGCCACCCAGGCCTAAAAGTGACCTATGTCTGGACTTCTCAGATACAGGTGACTAGGCTCTTCTGAACCCAAAAGTCAATATTCTACAGACCAACATAAAGGGGAAAATATGGGTCAGAAAAGTTCAGGAATGCAGCAAGGAGGTAGACCCAGAGACAGAGAAAGTTTAAATGGAAGGGCACAGCAAACAAATTATAAGGAAAAGCAGGGAGGGACTATAAGTTAAACAAAATTTAAGAGACACCAGCCAAATGGAACGTGTAGACCTTATTCAGATTCAAAGACACAAGTGTAAAAAAAAAAAAAGAGAGAGAGATAATTAGGGAAATTCGGATATTAACTAGATATATGCTGACATTAAGGAACCACTGGGTTCTATATGATATTGTGGTTTGTTTTTTTTTTAAGTTTGCTCAATGAAATATTTATGAAGAAAATGATATGATGTCTGGAAGTATCTTCAAAATAACCCAGTTGTGGGTGGCAGGAGTGGGTGTCCATGAGTTTATGATTGTTGAATCTGGATGGGTCTTTAGAGAGTCACTGTACTGTTTTACCTACCTATGTGACGTTTAAAGTTATCCATAACAAGAAGTTTAAAAATAAATAAGTGGACCGGGCTCAGTGGCTCAGCCTGTAGTCCCAGCACTTTGGGAGGCTGAGGCGAGCAGATTGCCTGAGCCCACGGGTTCAAGACCAGCCTGGGCAACTTGATGAGGCCTCATCTCTACAATAAATAAAAAATTAGATGGGAGTGATAGCGCACCTGTAGTTCTGGCTACCCAGAAGGCTGAGGTAGATGAATCGCTGGAGCCCAGAAGGTCGACACTGGGGTAGCTGTGAGTGTGCCACTGCATTCCAGCCTGGGTGACAGAATGAGACTCCAACTCAAATAAATAAATAAAAATAAATAAGTGGCAGGATAACTACAAACAGACCTGAGTCTCTTCCCTAGCCTCGCCCATCTCTAAACAGAGTATGGGATTCATAAAACTGAACACTTGCTGGGCGCAGTGGCTCATGCCTATAATCCTAGCACTCTGGAGGCGAGAGGATTGCCTGAGCCCATAGGTTCGAGACCAGCCTGAGCAACATGGCGAGACCTCATCTCTACAATAAATCAAAAAATTAGCTGGGTGTGGTGGCACACACCTGATTTCCAGCTACTTGGAAGGCTGAAGTGGAGGGATTGCCTGAGCCCAGTAGGTCGAGATGGCCGTGAGCACACCACCGCACTCCAGCCTGGGCAACAAAGTGAGACTCTGACTCAAAAAACAAAAACAAACAAAACAAAAAACCCGAACACCTGATTAGTGAAAGAGATGGTCTAGAATTATATCCATATTCAAAGATATGAATGTATCCGGGTACCTATCATCCCAGCTACTTGGGAGGCTGAGGCGGGAAGATCACGTGAGCCTGGGAGTTCAAGGTTACAGTGAGCTATGATTGCAGCACTCACACCACTGCACTCCAGCCTGGGCAACAGAACAAACAAGCAAACAAAAAACCAAAGATATGGTTGTTGTCAAATCAACAAATGACAGTTCATTATTGCTGTCCTAGTAAGAAACCAAAGAGAAACCAGGTTCTATGATAGACCACTAGATGCAAAGAACTAGGTGCTTTGGAATGGAGATGGGTACAGAGAAGTAAAAAGGTTGAGAATTCTTCTCTCCTATAATCTGAATAACCATAAAATGTGGAATGAATACCAAAGTGGCGGGGGGTAAACATTGAAATGGCACTTACTATATGCCAGGCATTGTTATGAATATGTTTCATTTTAGAGACAGGGTCTCTAAAAGGCTGGAGATCCTACCTCCAGTCTTGCCTAGGCTGGAGTACAGTGGTGCTGTCAGCTCACTGCAGTCTTGAATTCCTGGGCTCAGGGGATCCACCTGCCTCAACTTCCTGAGTAGTTAGGATTACAGGTGCACGCCACCATGCCAAGCTGAGTTTTTTGTTGTTGTTGTTAATTTTTTGTAGAGACAGGATCTCATTATGTTGCCCAGGCTGGTTCGTAACTCCTGGCCTCAAACAATCCTCTGCCTTGATCTCCCAAAGTGCTGGTATTACAGACATAAACCACTGTGCTTGGGCTGTTCTAAGTACTTCTCAAGTAGTTACACATTTAATCCTTAACAACAACCCTATGAGGTTGGTACTATTCTCTCCATTTTACTTTTAGGAAACTAGAGACAAAGAAATTCCATATCTTGCCCCAAAGTCACATTGCTAAAAAGAACCAGGATTTGAACCTAGGAAACCCTGATCCAGAGTCTATGTTCTTTCTTTATTCACTATGCAATGTATTTTATTTTATTTTTTAATTTTTTTTAATTTTTTTTTTGAGTTGGAGTCTCACTCTGTCGCCCAGACTGCTGGGCTCCGGCGATCCTTCCACCTCAGCCTTCCAAGTAGCTGGAACTACAGGCGCGTGCCACCATGCCCGGCTAATTTTTTGTTTTATTGTAGAGATGAGGTCTCGCCGAGTTGCCCAGGCAGGTCTCGAACCCACGGGCTCAGGCAATCCACTCACCTCAGCCTCCCAAAGGTGCGGGATTACAGGCTGAGCCACTGAGCCCGGCTATACTCTATAATTATAAATAAATATTTAAAATACATTGCATAAGCCGGGCTCGGTGGCTTCAAAAATTACAGAGTATTTTTGAAGGTCTGTAGGTATGACCAGTTTTTAAAGTTGCAATCAAGTACACTCCCAAAGCTGACAAGACACTGCACTCACACCTCCATTCACACCTGTTCAGAGCTCCACAGGTCACACTGTGATTTTTCCCTGTTGTATGTTGTTCTGCCCAATCCTTAGATTTCACATCAAAACCTGAAAAATGAGTAACAGATGAGGCAGCTGTGCTGTGAGCCGCCACGATCAAAAGAAAACTGTCCTGACCTGATCACATTTAAAGGGGAAAAAGGCAACATCTTCTGATTTTAAACAGACTAAATCCATTCACATTTTTATCCCAGGGATATTGACCAGAAAAGACAAATAAAAAACTGTAGGCCCGATGCACCAGAATAAAATTCTCCTAGGAAAACAAGGAGAAAACCCTATCCTGAGAGCAGAAGACCTCACCATGCCCTGTTTTGTGACTATTCCAAGATAAAGGCGTCATTAAGTGTAGAAACATGACTTGAATTTACCTGTAATTGGTGTCCACATCGAAACAACACAATGGGGAGCAAGGGAGAGGGCGACAGAGTTGATAGAAAAGAATGCTGAAGTTAAGCTTACAGTGTTTTCTAAAAAGGATTTTTTGATGTGTAGTTCATAAAAAAGTACACAGTAAATCGGGTCCAAGAGTTATGACCAGGATGTAGCAGAAAATTTATGTTTGTTTTTCATCCCAGATGCCACAAAACAAAAGTTTCCATTACAGAGTTTCACTCCAGTATAACGGCACTGGAGCAGCTTTCAATTACTATACTTCTTCCTTGTCATAAAGCAAAAAGCACATGTTTGAGATTTCACTGGAAGTTAGAAAAGCAGTTTCGAAAACCTCATAAAAGGGAGGACTGATTTAGTCCTAGGATCTCAGCAGGATACCTGAAGTTCAATTTTGTCTCTGAACAAAAAGCATGAAAGCAGTCCGTAGGCTTTGCATAGGATAAAGGGGAGTTATGGGCACTTCACTGGCTGAACTTAAAAAAGCCAAATCATTAAAAAAAAAAAAGCCCTTAGAAACCACCAGGCAAAGGCAGCAACAGAAAAGAAGTTCTATCTCTCTCCTGTCTTCCAAGCAACAGCAAATGTTTTAGGCAGTTAAACTACCTCTACCTTATTTCAGAGTGCTCTATGCATACCTTGAGTATCAACCATTTGAAGTGAACTTGTAGCACCATCCTCTTGCACGGAGAATGTTTGATGTGAACATTTTTTAAAGATATAATTTTATGAACAGAAAGGACCAAGCAGAATTTAAGGGAGTCCACCAAACTCTTTCATCCAACACTGTGACCCTGATCTAATAATCGGTTCTCTTTGCTTCAATTCTCTGACTCCAGCATACTTTGAAAAATTTAAATGCTTAATATCTACTGATTACTAGTTGCTGGAAGACGTAATATGCATGCATTTTGAGTTATTTGGAAAAAAGATGCCAGAGAAATGCAAACTATGAAATACAAAAGCATGGAATGATAGGTCCACAGACATGAGACTATTTTAACAAAATAAGGTATTTGACATTTCAAAAATAGAAAGTCAAGTCTTTTCCTATTTTTGAGCAGAGAATTACAGAGCAATGAGGCTGCATAAGAAGCTGCAGGGACTCTCCAAGCTGGGACATCCATTTGTTCATTTAACTGCTATTTAAAACATTCATTAAGAAACAAAAACAAAAACACCCACAAACTGTATAGAGAATATATAATTAACAGAGTTCATTTAAGGCCCAATTCTAACATTAAACACTAAAATCAAACTAAGTAACAGTGAAAGTGCACATTTCAACTCACAAGATCTGGAAACTACCATCTTTTCTTTTCTTTTTTTTTTTTGAGTTGGAGTCTCACTCTGTCGCCCAGACTGGAGTGCCGTAGCCACTCCCAGCCACCGCAGCCTCGACCTGCTGGGCTCTGGTGATCCTTCAGCCTCAGCCTTCCGAGTAGCCGGAACTACAGGCACATGCTACCACGCCCGGTTGATTTTTTGATTTATTGTAGAGATGAGGTCTCGCCAAGTTGCCCAGGCGGGTCTCGAACCTGCCAGCTCGGGCAATCCATTCACCTCAGCCTCCCAAAACGCTGGGATTACAGGCTGAGCCACCGAGCCCAGCTAACTACCATCTTTTCAAGTTACAAATCTAAAAATCACATGCCAGCTTTCTGTGATATTATCCAATTTATCAGCACCTTAACACTGATCACCTTCCCCTCCCTTTGGTTAGTTTCTATCTTCAAGGAGTCTACTGTCTAATGGGAGGAAAAAGATTTTTTTTGTTAAATATAGAAAGATAGGTGCATTGGAAGGCTGAGATAGGAGGATCATTTGAGGCTAGGAGTTTGAGACCAGCTGGGCAACATAGCAAGACCCCATTGCTACAAAAAAATTACAGATTAGCCAGGTGTGGTAGTGTGCAACTACAGTCCTACCCACTAGAGAGGCTGAGGCAGGAGGATTGCTTGAGCAAGCCTTAGCAACAGAGCAAGACCACGTCTCTAAAAAATAAAAATAAAAACAACAAATAAATAAATATAGAGACATAGTCTTGCTAGATTGCTTAGGCTGAGCTTGAATCCCTGGGCTCAAACCCCTGGGCTCAAGCAATCCTCCCGCCTCAAAAAAACAAAAAAATTCTTCAAAAAAAAAATGTGCATAGTATCTATAGAAGTTCACATAAATGGCCCACCTAGAAGGAAAAGAAAAAGGAAAGCTTCCCAGAGTAAGGACACAAGGGCTGTATTTAGAAGCTACAAATTCAGCCACGTGGGAAAAGAGAGTGAACACTGCACATTCCAGAAATGCAAGTCCAGTAGCACAGGTAAGAGATGAGTCTGGAAGAGAGTCAGGGATCATGCTTTAGAGTTTGGACTTGACCAGAAAGGCACTAAAGAATTCTTAAGCAGGAGAATGATATGATCGGAGTTGTGTTTCTGAACTTGTCATTCCATTCTGGAAACAGTCCAGAGGAGTGCTGCTCAAGGAGGGGTCCCAGTATCAGTACTTGTCTATGAGCCATTTGTCACTGGTCTACAAGGTAAGTACAGGAGTGAAGAGCAAGCACTTAGAAATGCTTATGGCAGCTCGACCTCACAGAAATATCCCAGTTTGTGGTCACTGGACTCATCTATGTTGGCCACTTATGTGGCTCAAGGTACACACATAGCAGGACACGTATCAGCGTGTGACTGACCGGAAATTTAACAAGCAAACAAACTGACCCTTGACTACACAACTGAGAAGCTCTGGTCTAGAGAGCCATTTCAGGGGGTCAGGATTGGAAGCAGGGAACCCCATGAGAAGGCTGTAGGGAAGCAGTGGTCCAGAGAAAACCTGAACTCAAGCTATGATGGCAAGAGTAAGATGGAAGAGATGGTGTCAGAGTTGAGAGCTATTAAGGAGGTCAAATCAACAAAGCTCTGTGCCTTTTGGATGTGAAGAGTGGAGGGGAATCAAGGATGGCTCCTGGGACTCAAAACTATATTTCCTTTGAAATAACAGCAAGATATGAAACAATGGTATGCGCAAAGCTTCATAAAAGTCAGGATTCACAAAAAGATTCTAAATTCATAGCCATGTTCTTTGTGTGCCTTTGAATAAGCAGAAATGGAAAAGTAAGTGAAACACAGAAAACTAAGCACCCTGGTGGTTAATACCACCGGAAATTCAGGTCATGAAGAAAAGAGACACATCCTATTCCAATCCTACACTCTCCCCCGAAACAAAACCATGTAGTAAGGAGGCCTATCTCATTCAGAATCGGGCTAACTGAAGCCCTGGAACCCTGAGTCCTGTCAGAAAAAAAAGAAGACCCCCCCCCAAAGGGACTTGTTTATCCCCCATCCCAACTATACACAAAGCCTCTTTTCTCAAATTTGTGCAGATGTGAACACAAGGTCTCCCACCAAAAGGAAGAATAATAAAAAGAGAGGAGAAATTTTAAAAGCAGGTAGAATCAAATCAGTGACCCTAACCTCAAAACTCACTGCTTTCCTCTGTGTTCGGGTTCACATTCCAACCCACATCAGAAAACAATCAATTAGCAAGAGTTGTGGACAACCAGTCCAGTCAGGCCTGAGCCACTACCTGTAAGATGGTATTAAAGCCGCCAAGGCTACATGTCTGAGCAAACCTATCCTGCAGCATTCCAGAGCCAGGAAGGGAGGCGGGTCCATGCTAGAGGTGGGGGTTTCTACTGTTCCAGAGACTGGCACCATCCATTTCCCACAAAAAGAGCAGTAATCCTTCAGCCTCCATGCTGCCCAGATGTAAGCAGCCAGGGTCAGCGGAAGACATCCCTAATAGCTTCAGGAAACCACAAAATGATCACCTTCTACATAATTTCTCTTAAGAAGAGTGTCTGATCGTCTTTAAGTTGTAACCCTTTATCTTGCCTAGGCTTCATCAATTGGCAGTCTGGAGTTTCACCGACAGATACAAATAAGAAGCTCAGTAAATATCAGTGACATTGCTGAAATTTAAGGACAGGTATCATTCAACATCCATTTGCTTTTATTGTTTCCTTTTTCCAGATCTTTTTTTCCCTCAATTTTAATCTTATAGGGCAATTCTTTCAGTTCCTTCCTCGTATCCCCTCGTATGCTTATAAAAGTCATTGGTATGACAAGTTAAAAGATACATGTCACAACAGTTTTGCAGTTCTGTGACACAAGCTAAAGGTTCAAAGCTGTGAAATGGATTACTAAAGTTTATGATAATTGATTAACAAATAATAATAGTTAACATTTACTGAACACATGCCAAGCATGTGTATATTATCTTGTGTAGTCTTTAGCAAAAATCTTCTAAGGCAGGTGCTCTTATCATCTCCATTTTACAAATGAGGAGCCTGTGGCACAGACATATATGTAGAGTGCCTTGCACAAGGTCATACAGCAAATAAATGGCAGAACCAGGATCCGACTTAGTACAAAATAATTTGTATTTTTAGCCATTATACCAGATTGCTTCACTATGCACAGAATAAGAATGAAATGAAAAGGCACATTACAAATAATGGAACAAGGAAAAACCTCTTGAGGAACATGGTTCTTATTACTTCAGTTGGACTGTTGTCTTTTATTAGACTGATCCAAGTCCTGGAAACACAGTCACTGGTGGGAGCCTGTCTAGGTCAGTCCAGGCTCTTTATGAAAAAGGCAGAAAATCCTAATTTTCAAAGCCATACCTTTTTGCCATTTTTTACCACCTTGAAAGTGAATAAGAAGAAAAGATGGTGATGTCACGGAAACTGTCCTCTTACTGGCTACAGCATTTGGATATGAGGACCAGTAGGAGAGATGGAGTGCTCGAACTATCTGGATTGCTACCAAATCTTGCCCCACCCAAAGAAAGGGATTCAGGTGAATTCTAGGCCTGATTTAGTCGGAACCAAAAGAATCACCCAGAGCAGCTGGCAGATGAATCTACTTCTCCCTGGCTGCAGCAGGGAGGAAAGCTGAACCAGAGTCCCCTGACTCTGCAGACTTTCTCTTCCCCTTGGACATGCAAGAAGTTCTGGGACCAAGCCAGAGCCTAACAAAACTGACCAGAGGAAAACCAGTGGTCTGTACCCTTTGATGTCAGTAGGCCCACACTGAGCAAATGTTTTCCATCAGGCATCCAGCCCAGGCAAAGCTGAGTCCTGTGGCTTTAAAACCAAAACCAGTGCTCATTTCTATGACACCAAAGTGGGTCCTGAACGTGTACTCTTCACGTCTGACAACTGAATAACTTATACTACTCTGAAAAAAATGACCAAATCCCAAAAGTCCAAATCTTTACCACTTTCCAACCTAACCATCACATTCTCTCTTTTCAGAAACCTGAAAAACATCTACCAACCTACTTAATAAAACAAGTCTAGGGGCCGGGAGCGGTGGCTCACGCCTATAATCCCAGCACTTTGGGAGGCCAAGGTGAGAGGATTACCTGAGCCCACAGATTCGAGACCAGCCTGGGCAACTTGGTGAGACCTCATCTCTACAACAAATCAAAAAATTGGCTGGGCGAGGTGGCATGTGCCTATAGTTCCAGCTACTTGGAAAGCTGAGGCAGAAGGATCGCCAATGCCCAGCAGGTCGAGGCTGTGGTGGCCGGGAGTGTGCCACTGCCCTCCAGCCTGGGCAACAAAGTGAGACTCCAACTTCAAAAAAAGGTCTAACTACTTTAGCTTCAGGATTATAGGTTTCCTCACAAAACTGCTCTTATAAATGCTCTCCAAGTTCCATTATCATCTAATTACAATTTCTATATGGCTATATAATAATGTGTGTGTTGGAAGCCAAAAAATGAAGCTTCAACCACTTTTGTACTTACCACTAAAACAAGCAGAAACAGGACAACGGTCATCCAAAGTAAAGATGTAAGACTTTCTTAGTCTACAAAGGAGAAATTAATAAAAGAAGAAAAAAAGAAATACCACACAGCACTTTCCTTTCCCACCATCATTTTTCAATTTTCTTTAGAGAAATGCCAGCCAATAACTAATTAGAACCATACCCTTTGTTATCCCAATGAGAAGACGTATAGGAATGATTTTAAAGAACAAATGCTAACGAGAACTTTAAAAATTAGCAATATGGAACTCTGGCTCTAGTTTGGTTTTCCTTCAGGGTAAAATAAAATTCACTTCTTTAAAGCTATTTTTATAGATGGTGAAGCAACATGGTGAGGAGTCCATCAACAAAATGTCAGGTGTTCACCCATCCAGCACCCTGAACTGGGGGTACTATGGCCTTTTCACTGTTTCTATGGGTGGAATTGGCATCATCAGCTTCTAAGCACCCTAATTTCAAACAAGAGAGACAAAAACTCAGTTACAGAAAAGAAATTTGTTCTACATGTCTTGGTTTCAAGTGGGAAAATAATTCCTTTTAAAGTGAATACATAGCTTTTGTCATTTCTAAGAGTATGGTTTCCACAAGAAACACAGCTGGAGTCTTTTTACCTGGTATATATCACTGTGAATGTTTCTGGGGTCAGATCTTGAGTTGCTTTTTCATGAACAAGGAACATTAAGGGGCAGAAACAATCTCCTTGAAAAATGGACTGATTTTAGAGAATAAAATAAATCATAGGATGTGGATCAGAAAAATTCTGAGCAAAAAAGTAAATTTTTTAGATACTAGCACTTCATGGATTGGGCATGTCTGGCATCCTGAAATGTATTTTCAAGTGAGAGTCTAACCTGTGTCATCCATATTCTCATCATGGTGGAATTAAATTAGCAGGACCAGGCTAGGGCCACAGAAATTTTTCCATGCCAACAGACTATCTAGAGTATAGAGAACCAACCACAGATTGTGTCATATCAAATACTCTCCTTTTCGGAGAAAGCTTTAAACACTTACAAAACATCTCAATTTGCTCCATATTTTTGCTATCCAGCAAATTCATTTCCCCTTCTGTAAGAAACACAATAGGCCTTATGTCTAAAACATTTTACCATTGCTATATGTTTTCAAAAGCTAGAAATCATTTTATTGCCTGATAAGGGTATTATTTTCAACAGATTTTGGTCAACAACAGAAACTTGCCACAACAATGAAAATTTTTTTTGGTAAATCACTTTCCAAACATTACTTCTACCCGAAAGGATCATAAAAACAATCTCCAAGGAAAACAAAGGATTCCCATAATTTGAATCTAAAAGTACTAGCCATGCATATTCATACTCTATCAGGCATGTCAATCAAATATGGGCAGAATAACCTAAAAGTGGTGAAAATAACCACTGTGTGGTTAGTGAACCCATGTTTTTCCAATGTTACATTTACAAATTGTATTTGTTAAACTGTATTTCATACTTTAAATCCCAAGTCTGTACCTTACACGGCTTTGGAATGGATGATTTACTCAAGACATTTGGGGTCACAGTGTAAGCCTTTTGCTCGCACTCGATCTAAATCATGCTTCTCAACAAGATTCTGTACACATAAAAGAAACACGTGGCATGCGTTACCATCCTCCCAAGAGGAACCTAAACGCCCCCAGAATAGCCCTTCTGTCCACTCCGTAAACTGACATTTTCCTCAGAAAGGGAAGGGGCTGTATTCACACGTTGCATCAGACACACTAAATAAGCAACAGCACTCCAAAACTTCTTCTGTTTCCATTCATTACAAAATGTCCTGAATTTGTTTTACTATAACAGACATCTTCCCCCAACAGATACTGTCAGAAACCCAGCTAATTTCAGCAGGACACTGGGAGAAATGAGAAGATGACAGCCAAGTATAAATTTTCCCAAATCATCATTCTTCCAGTCAGTCTGCATCTATGGGATCAGTTCAGCATTAATTTGATGTATGCCAAGACAACAGTGGGCCACCACGCAACCAGAGATCTGCAAGGATAGGGCTGTTCCCCTGCCTGGGAGACATCTGGGGAGGATAGCAGGACAGCCAGACAATGAAAAGCTCCCCAGTGGCCACTAATTCAGCCCAGGGGTGGGGTTGGGTGAACGGGGCGGGTAGCAGGGAAGGGGCGGAGGAGACGAGGGAACCGAGAGAGAGGAGTGGGCTCCCTTCTCGCCCAAAGCCACGGTCAGCGGCCGCCTCCTCAGGGTGGGGGACGACCTGACCTCGGACTCGATCTCCAGGTCCCTGGTCTCAAGGGGAAGAGGGCCCCAGGAAAGCAGATTTCTCTGGGAAAGAAAGGAAACTTCCTGGTTTGGGCATTATGGGTAGGGGGCTGACGCCCTCCCCTCCCCACTACAGGTATCCACGGAGAGTCAAGTGGCTGAGGGAAGGAAGGGGCACTTCCTGGCACCTCTGGGGAAGAGTGGTTGGGGGGAGGCCACGAAACCGGGACCCCAGAGCGTAGCCACCCCCTAAGCGAGGCTCTCAACATGTGCGCACGGAGGGCTCTCCACTGTCCAGGATATAAGCGGGGGCCCCAGGGAAGCCAAGGGGTGTCAAACTTCCCAGCGAGAGCGCAGCCTGGCACCCGCACCGAGGAGTTGCCGCGGGAGCCCCAAGCCGGCGGGTTCTGGGCTGGGGGTGCGGGCACAGAAAGGGGCAGGAGGGGAGGAGCGCGCAAAGATGGAGAAAGCGAGCGAGGGGACAGCCGCGTTGGGGGGTGTGAGACGGCCGGAACCGACTCCCGGGAGCGCGGGCTGCGCACCCAGGCCAGGGGCGCCGACGAGGCCCGCGC